>NC_081554.1:182796993-182874493 GCF_963082655.1 Stomoxys calcitrans | reverse complement strand
ATCTTAGAATGAACTTTAATCAAATATACTTTTTTTACACTTTTTTTCTAAAGCAAGCAAAAAGTAACAGCTGATAACTGACATAAGAAAGAATGCAATTACAGAGTCACAAGCTGTGAAAAAATTTGTCAACGAAGACTATATGAAAAATCCGAAATTACTTTTTGGGCAACCCAATAAATTCTTGGACCCATTAAAGCATCGTTTATTACCTGTTTTCGCTGAAACTTGGCAAAATGAGTTGTGTTATGCTCTTCGGCATCCGTGTTCAATAGGGCAAATATCGGTCTATATTTGGTTATATCTGCCATATATACTGATATCCCGATTTTAGGTCTTGGACCCATAAAAGGCGCATTTATTGTCCGATTTCGACGAAATTTGGCACAGTGCACTATGTTTAGCTTGGCAATATTGAATATTCAAATCCAGGAACTCTGCAACTAAGTTCAGTTGCTTCCAGAGGAATCTGGGTCTGAGTCGAGTGGATCTGGTTGGGCAGTTAAACAGGTGACGTGTGTCGTGTGGTCCTAGGTCACAATTAGGACACACCTCCCGCACATTTGCCTGAACACTTGATCTGTAGGAGTTGAGTCGCCTGCAACTGTCGGAACATAATTAAGTCAAAACTAATCTGGTTTGCTCTGGGAGGTCAATTTCTTAAGGTGCAATAGAAGGGGGACGTTCTCCAAGGACCACATTCACCCAGTAGCTATGTTGTCTAGACCCTGTCACTTGATCTAGATGTTTTTTTCTTGCAGCGCTGAACGTCTCGCTCTAGATCATGTAGATCTATTTTGGGTCTTTTGGGCGAAGTACAACTATCTACAAGGTGTTGATTGGGATGGTCCCTACGATAACAGCAAATGCATATTTGCCCAAGAACATTCCGTTATGGAACGAGGCAAACTTCGCGCATATCAATGTGTACTGTCAAATTTAATTTAAAGCTCAATGAGAAGGGCCCCCCTTTTATAAACGAGTCCGAACGACGGGCCGCAGTGGGACACCTCTTTGGAGAAAGTTTTTACTTGGCAAAGTATCTCACAAATGTCCCCAGCATTAGGAGGAGATAACCATCGTTAAAAAGTTTTCTGATGTTCTCGCCAGGACTTCATCATCATCAAAGCATCAACAGAAGGTATTGCTTGGACAGCATGTAGTTATGTCTTCGCATAGGTAGCTAGAAGTAAAACCGGTCCAAAGATATCACCCCTACTTGGGGAACTCCTTGTATCACTCTACAGTGATTCGAATTCGTACCCCTAAATTCCACAAATGACTGGCATCCACACAGATAATTCACGAACCAGCGTTTCAGGCCTGGCTGAAGGGTCGTGTTGGCGATGTCCCATACACAGTGTTGAATGCTTTCGATAAGCCCAGTTCCACGAGGACTGCCTAGTCTGTATTGATTGAAGCCAACGCAAATGTGTGCGGTGATGGCATGCAAAGCAATTGTGGTGCTGATCGGTCTGAACGACTCCCCCTTACTCGGGGCATCTTCTTTGAGATATACGTTTAACCTATCGCAGATGTCACCAAAGGGTGACGGGCCTAATGCCATGATCGTTCAATTTTCCGCATATGCTACAATCCTTATGCCGTCAGAAGGGGGGAAATGGACGATGGGCAGAGGTTGAATAGTGCCGGAAATATCTACGGAGAACTACAGGGTTTTGGCTACTTATCTCTGAATTCCACAAACAACTGGCGATTTCACAGATAATTCGTGACTCAGAGTTTCAGGCCCGGCTGGAGTGATGTGTTGACGATTTCCTCAAAAATGGACGATGGGTAGAGGTTGAATAGTGCCGGATATATCGACGGGGAACTACAGGGACTGGCGACCTCGTCACTCAGAGTTTCAGGCCTGGCTGGAGTGATGTGTTGACGATTTCCTCAAAAAGTTTGGCATGGCTGACCGCGTCGAATGCTTTCGATAGGTACAGTGACACGAGGACCATCCTATCACATGGCCAGGGATAATTAAAGTCACGGCAAATGTATGCGGTGGTGGCACGTTAAGCTGTTGGTGTGCAGTGCAGTTTTCGAAATCCATGCTGATGCTCGCCAAACGAAAATTCTCCAACGAGGCTCAGGAGGAGTAGTCCCTTAAGCATTCTGGCTACTGGTGAGAGACGAGAGATCGGCATGTACTACTACCCCTTACTCGGATCCTTCCCAGGCTTCAGTAGCAGGATCACTCTATCCATATTCAAGACATCGGGTTAAGAGTGTTCTAAGGCAAGTTGAGAACAGTTGTAAGGTACTCGACTTCAGGTAGATGCAGATTCCACAATTTACAGCTTACGAAGTGATGGCTGCTCATCGGAGACCAGGGATACGACGAATGGCTCTCCTCCTAGACCTATCGCTCTCCGGATGCAAATTAAATTGACGGTTGAACAAACTGGCTCATCTCTTTGGATGAGGCAGTAGACCACAGCTTCCATAAACCGGTACCTAAGTAACATTGCTCCAAGTGTTCCAGCCACAAATTCCGCCTATGTTCGTTGACTACCCAGTTTATAACCAGATTCAGCTCG
This sequence comes from Stomoxys calcitrans, assembly GCF_963082655.1. Classification (NCBI taxonomy): domain Eukaryota; kingdom Metazoa; phylum Arthropoda; class Insecta; order Diptera; family Muscidae; genus Stomoxys; species Stomoxys calcitrans. The sequence goes on along the minus strand of NC_081554.1, from coordinate 182,871,944 downwards.
CTGATTCTGGGGTTAAAGGGGTCTATACAACGAATCCCATCACGCTCGTCTGCGAGTACCACTGCCTGCACCGGGAAATTGGGCTGCACTTGGGGTATTCTACCGGCTGGTATAAAGCGAGCAGCTGCTGCATTAATGATGTCCTGGAATTTCCTCTCGGCAACTATCACATTTGAGAGGGAGCTCAGTTCACTGAAGTGGCGTTTGATGTACTGTCTGAAGCCGACCCAATCGGCCTCCTTCTGATTGATAAACGCCCGGCGCTAAGAGGTTCGGAAGTTGTGAGGTCGGTTGATGGTAAGAATTATGGAGAGGTGCTCTGATCCCAAACAAATAACGACTTGCCAGGATACATCACTCAAGAGATCAGGGGATGCGATGGAAATGTCTCCTCGTAATCCTAGTGAGGACATCCTCATTCACCGTGCAAAACGTAGAGCCTTTAATCTACTTTGCCAAGGCTATGCCTCGCTGGTCGTTACCTAGGGGAGAGTAAGGGGAGGTTAGAGCGCACAACAAGTCGATTACAGACTTAGGTGCATGTCCATGGTGGCATGGGGGGGATTAACAACTACACCTCATTTCAACCTAACCTAACCTTACCTACCTAGGGGAGAATGCCATGAAGTGTGATGCACATTAAAGTCTCCTAGAAGCTGGCGATTATAGCCAGACAGTAGGCCACTTATGTCGGGCCTGTCAACTTGGCCATTAATTGGGACACAACGAACAACCGACAGTATGTACACGTTGTCGTACTTTAGGACTATCCCCATACATTCCGTGTAGGGGTCACTAGCACCAGGCGCAAGCGATATGGATCTATTGGGTTGCCCAAAAAGTAATTGCGGATCACGATGTCCAATAACCCACATCTCCACTTCTTAAGCAATTCTTACGTAGTTCATTGTATCCGTGACAACTGTGCAGGCTGCAGATGTTGCTGCAACCTTCTGACTCATTAAATCCACTATCTTATCGATCTTGCCTCGGAGGCTATTGCAATTCATTTGTAAGAGTGACACCCCTCCCGGCACTGGTCCGGCAATATTGGGGCTATATTGCCGCATGGGAAAAGTCGGAGAGATTTATTGGTCCAGTAAGGAGGACGCTGAAGGTAACGATGACGCTTGCGATCCACTGCTGTCAATGCTCGCCCAAAACCTTGCAACATATTCAGTGCGACTATAGTCCCACAGTGGCATAAGGGCCAGAGCATGAACGGAAATGCACCCACTCCAATGATGAAGGCGGATCTGGCAAACCGAACTGAACCAGTTTCAGGGGTTCTTTTTAATCCCGGCATGGACCAGGAGCATCCGGGGGGAAACGGACTCTGGGATGTGGCTCTCCCAAGACGAAAAAAAGGACGAACAACATATTCAGTGTGACTATAGTCACACAGTGGCATAAGAGCCAGAGCAAGAACGAAAATGCGCACACTCTAAGGACCCATTACACCTCACCGACACCGACCAATGATGAAGGCTGAACTGGCAAACCGAACTGAACCAGTTTCAGGGGTTCTTTTCAATCCCGGCATGGACCAGGACCATGCGGGGGGGAAAAGGACTCTGGGATGTGCCTCTCCCAAGACGAAAAAAAGGACGAACATGTACACGGAGGCGGAAGCTCTGGCCGATGAAGGACTCCATCGTGTTAATCCGATACGTATAACAGGCTGCCATGGGATTTGAGACAATGACTGACATACTTTTCCCGAATATGGTGGAGAACGGACTTTATTTAGATATAGCTGCCCTTTAGACCAATATTCCGTTTTATCGTCATAAAAAGTGGCTTGAACTAGCCCCTCGACTTCAGTGCCTTGTTTGTTCAAAATGGTGCCATATTTCGATATAGCTGCTACGGGTTCATAAATGTTGAATTTTTACCATATTACGACGAATGTTGGTTAACATTTATATATCCGAGCTGATGGGCATCCAAATTTCCGCCCGACCATACTTAAAGCCATTTTACTTGTTTTGGTATAAATTGAAACCATGTGCTTTCATAGTTTCCAAAACATTTTTTTTATCAAATTGTTTCATTTCATATTTCTTTTATCTTGTCCGGATTTTTATTTTTTCATTGGCATTGTATCAGCTTAGACTCCTTCCTGCCAAAAAAAACAGCATTCACAGAATGTCGATGAAGTGTACCGAGTGAGCCAAGCCCCACCACCATTGATGACCGACTGCCAATAAACAAATTTGCGAAATAACTTTTGAGTCCAACAGGGGACCACCAACGGAGCAACATCCTCTGTTGGAGTCTACATGAAATATTAACAAAGTTCGTGGCTTTCGTTTTTTTTTTTTCTTTGGTGTTTCGTCTTGCATTGAGGCCGAAACTCAAAATATGTCCTTACGAAATTTGTTTATGACCCCTGGTTGCATGGACTCATGTGGCCAAGAAGGTGGTGAACCAGAGAATACGACGACATGAACAGACATTTATGCTGTGAACAGTGTTGCCAATGAAAGAATTCTCAAATCATACAAAAAAGGAAAGATGCAGATAGTGAGAGGATAAGGAAGAAACATTTTACCCAGCTACTAGTGTCCGGCGAAGAGGATACCGCAGAACCAATTTCTGATGATGGCACAGAATGTTAACTTCCTAGTCAGCATGAGATCCAAGTAGCAGTGATCCGACTGAAGAACAACAAAGCAGCAGGAGCCGACGGGTTACCCATTGAACTATTTAAGACCGGAGGCAACACATTGATAAGGCGTATGCATTAGCTTATCTGCGCAATCTGGCTAGAAGAACGCATAACCGATGATTGGAACCTCAGCATTCCATGTCCCGTACACAAGAAAGGCGAAAAGACGGAGTGTGCCATCTACAGACCTAAAGTCAATGAGATAATTGGGCCATATAAATGCGGCCTTAGACCTGGTAAATCAGACATAGACCAGATATTCATACTGCCTCAAATCCTGGACTCGAGAAGGACAGGTCAACTCTTACCATCTCTGTGTTGACTACAAAGCCTCTGTCGATATCCCTATACATTCAAAGGTATTTTAAGCAGGGTTTGAATTGCTGACTTCAAAATAGAGACAGCAGATCAAAAAAAGCTTTGCTTTACTTTGAAAAACGTTCAAGCAATTTAAACCCTGATTTCATGTCATGTCTGAGTTTGGTATCCCTGCTAAATAAAGAAGACTCTTCATGACAGCACTTTCTGATACACGTTTCTCAGTAAGCACTTGCTGATACACGTTTCTCAATGCCAAACGAGGTTTCAGACAAGGTGACAGCTTCTCGTGTGAGCTCTTCAATATCCTGCTGGAGAAAATTGCACGAGATGCCGATTTGAATAGATATGGCAGTCACTCAATGATAGCTGCGATAGAGGTATCCATTAGGAGGTTGACGATCTGCGTCTGTGTCCAGTGAAGCGGCACATCTAGAACCGGGAGTAGGCTTGAATGGACTTCAAAGACCCAACAGCTGTGGGCTTCTGACGAAGATACGGATTCGAGTCTAAAGGACAAGGCCGAACCTATTCCTTCTTCGCATGCCTATAATTTGCTTAGGCCATCGGCCTTCCCCGGCAAACCAACACGCACTTTAAGAGGTTGGAATAATAGGAGACGCATCGCTCTCAGGTTTATTGAGAGGCTTAGTGCGAATGATCCAAAGACTCTCACTGATAGGGAGAGAGATTCCCTAAATTGGGAATTCGCTGCACAGGCTACCCCAAAGACTACACGTCTAAATTCGGAAACTGCACCACAGTCAGCCAAAAGGCTGCGGTCACCTGGAAGGCATCCCATGCCTAAAATAGCTAGGGCGAACAATTCACATGGTCCAAGAACTTTTGCTAGAGTCGCTAGGGACAGTTTGGTGATGGCAGTTGTCGACAAGGGAGAAGAAGAGGGCTGCATACCTAGGAGTAATTGGAGTGGGATAGTCAATGGACTGTCATCAGTATGGTCCGATGTCCTTAACTGGGTCTCTTCCAATTTGTGACGATACAGGCTGGTATCGAGGCTTTCGGCGATCAACACTCAATTGAAATGTATCGTTGTGCGCTAAAAAAGATTGGTGAGATCTGGCCAGGCGCATCACTAGATTTGGTCATGCTTGGATACCAAGGATTCCCTCAGATCCTGAAGCGATACTTGGAAGACTAAGGGAATGTAATCCCAATCTTTCAACCACCGACTGAAAGATTGGATGAGGCTGATGGTATCTTCAGCTCAATATGGATGATGTATAGTGAGGAAACACTAGCACTATTCGTTAATACACATTTCCCAGGAAACTCTCCAACGGACATCGTGGCTTTCGAAGAGGTTGTCTCTGGTATGCATTCGTCTGAGGTTATTGGGAAAATTATATCTGAACCGAAAATCCTTTGGGCAATATGAAGTTTCGACTCCTTTAAGTTGCCAGGTCCTGATGATGCATCAACGATTCAATTATAAGCTGAGTCCAATAGACTAGCTCGGTTTAAGTTGTTATGCTCAGATTGTATCAGCACGTCATATATACCTATGGGATGGAGAGACACAAAGATAATTTTCATTCCCAAAGCAGGAAAACCCTACCACACGAAAGCGAATGATTTTCGTCCTTTTAATCTGTCATCCTTTATGCTGAAGACAATAGGGAGGTTGATGGGAACATATCTTAGGGCTAAGATCCCTGGAGATCGCCTGTTGCAGCAACAGCATGCACATGGTAAAAACAAGTCCACTGAAACAACCATCGGTCTATATGGCAGCTATATCCAAATCTGGATCGAACTGAGCCAAATTAAAGAAGGCTGTCAAGGGTCCTAACACAACTCACTGTTCCAAATTTCGGCGACATCGGACAATAAATGAGCCTTTTATGGGCTCAAAACCTTAAATCGAGAGATCGGTCTATATGGCAGCTATATTCAAATCTGGATCGATCTGAGCCAAATTGAAGAAGGCTGTCGAAGGTCCTAACACAACCCACTGTCCCAAATTCCTGCGACATCGGACGATAAATGAGCCTTTTATGGGCTCAAAACCTTAAATCGAGAGATCGGTCTATATGGCAGCTATATTCAAATCTGGATCGATCTGAGCCAAATTAAAGAAGGGTGTCGAGGGTCCTAACACAACTCACTGTCCCAAATTTCGGCCAAATCGGATAATAAATGCGACTTTTGTGAGCCCAAAACCTTAAATCGAGAGATCGGTCTATATGGCAGCTATATCCAAATCTGGACCGATTTGGTCCAAATTGAAGAAGGATATCGAATGGTCTAACACAACTCACTGTCCCAAATTTCAGCTAAACCGGATAATAAATTTAGCTTTTATGGACCTAAGACCCTAAATCGGAAGACAGCTATATCTAAATCTTGACCGATCTGGACCAAATCAAAAAAGGGATGTCGAAGTGCCTAACACAACTCAATGTCCCAAATTTTGGCAAAATCGGTTGATAAATGTGGCTTTTATGGGCCTAAGACTGTAAATCGGAGGATCGGTATATATGGCAGCTATATCCAAATCTGGACCGATCTGGACCAAATCAAAAAAGGAATGTCGAAGTGCCTAGCACAACTCAATGTCCCAAATTTTGGCAAAATCGGTTGATAATTGTGGCTTTTATGGGCCCAATACTGTAAATCGGAGGATCGGTCTATATGACAGCTATATCCAAATCTGGACCGATCAGGGCCAAATTGACGACGGATATCGAAGGGCCTAACACAAATCACTGTCCCAAATTTTGGCAAAATCGGTTGATAAATGTGGCTTTTATGGGCCCAAAACCATAAATCGGAGGATCGGTCTATATGGCAGCTATATCCAAATCTGGACCGATCTTGGCCAAATTAACGGTGGATGTTGAAGGGCCTAGCACAACTCAATGTCCCAAATTTCATCAAAATCGGATAATAATTGGGGGCTTTTATAGGCCCAAGACCATAAATCGGAGGATGGGTCCATATGGAAGCTATATCCAAATCTGGACCGATCTGGCCAATTTGACGGTGGATGTTGAAGGGCCTAGCACATCTCACTGTCCCAAATTTCATCAAAATCGGATAATAATTGGGGGCTTATATCCAAATCTGGACCGATCTGAGCCAAATTAAAGGAGGATGTTGAAGGGCCTCAGGCAACTCACTGTCCCAAAATTTCAGCGAAATCGGATAATAAATGTGGCTTTTATGGACCTAAGACCCTAAATCGGCGGATCGGTCTATATGGGGGTTATATCAAGATATGGTCCGATATAGGGCATCTTCGAACTTAACCTGCTTATGGACAAAAACATTGTTGTTGTCCTTCACTTTTAAGTGCCTGAAAGAAAAAGGTGCAGAAAAGGTCGCCTACAGTGGCTCCTGTCTCCTTAGGGGGAGAGAATGTTCCATTTACAGAAAGCGCAAAATACCTGCTTGTTTTGCTGGACATGAAATTGAACTTCAAATCCAACATTTTGAAAATGGTAAACAAGGCGAATCTTACCCCATACACTTGCAAGAGAGCCATTGGCAAACGTTGGGGGTTTAGACCACAAGTCATGCACGGGGTATATACTGCAGTTGTCAGACCTATAATGCTATATGATGTTGTGGTCTGGTGGACGGTGCTTCAAAAGTCCACCCTATACACCTGCAAGAGAGCCATTGGCAAAAGCTGGGGGTTAAGACCGCGCGTCATCTATGGGTATATACTGCAGTAGTCAGACCTATTGTGCAATATGGTGTTGTGGTCTGGTGGACGGCGCATCAAAAGTCCACCCTATACACCTGCAAGAGAGCCATTGGCAAAAGTTGGGGTTTAGACCACAAGTCATGCACTGGGTATATACTGCAGTTGTCAGACCTATAATGCTATATGGTGTTGTGGTCTGGTGGACGGTGCTTCAAAAATGCTCCTACTACTTAATACTTAACCAGATCCAAAGGATGGCTTGTTTGGCATCACAGCCACACTGAGGACGACACCATCTGATGCACTTGGTCCCATATTTAAATGCCATATTAGTTTTCTTCCAACAACTCCATATGACTGAAAATATGAAAAAAATTGCATGATATGGCAACACTGCCCCTCCTTACAACAATAACCATATATTAGAAGGGACTGTGAACTCAGTGTGAACTTTGTTGTCACCACGGATGTTATCTTGGAAAATTTTACCAAAATAGAGACATGATAAAGAGTTCCTATACAATGCAATGCAAGTCCATTGAATGCTAGAGCATATCAAAGATTTGGATGACACTGCCCAAGAAATGAAAAAACAAATTTCGAAAGGAATGCATGTTGTATTCAGGCAAGGAAACAACCAATAGGCGCCACACCATAAAGGACAATGACTTTTTGTTGTTTCGAGGAAAAAAAACGATTTTCCAAGCTTCGAAAATCACATATCTTCATGCAATTCAATCTATTTATTTCCTCACTTGTTTATTGAGACCATAAAGATTGCTTTGATTTTCTTCCTTCCTTCCTTCCTTCCTTCCTGCCTTCTTTCCTTCCTTGGGATTTTTGTGAAAACTCTTCGTTGTTTCCCTAGCTAAAGGTTGTTGGTTGTTTAAGTGTGCTCCTCCGCTCTCATTCACAGCCAATTCCTGGCAAATGGCAAAAAGTTTCCAATAACAATTTACAATTTACTCAAGGCTTTGTTGTACCTTTTGTAGTACTTTCGGAATGAATTTATTCGCCTTTGCCCTCAACTCTTTCCCCAAAACAAAATTCACTCTTCCCTAACCAAAGAGCACCATTACAACCACCCCATTTTTAATTCAATTTATTTGTTTGTTATGAATACCTATGGCGTTTTGTTTACGTCCTGTTACGTAACCAATATTAATACGGGAAAACTTTTGGCCGTGGGCGTAGGGAAACGGTGTAGTGGGGTACTTAACCACAAAACTACATAAAAAAGTTTTTAAAATCAAAAAATTCAACTTCTCAGGATATTTCCCCATTGAAGAGGAAAGAGTGAAGAATAATGCCAGCATGTATAGGTGGTCGTATTATTTCCACTATTATGGGCCAAAGGGTATTTAGGAATCTGTATGGATAGACCCCCGGAAAACTAAACCATAACAATTCACCAAAAAGACGGAAGCTTGACGTTACAGAAGAGCTCTTCCAAATGCTAACAAAGTGAAGATTGTCTAAAACCACTTCAATACAATAAACCTTTCCTACCAAATAAACATATCACCTACGACCCTGCTCTCAGAACAATCAAATTCCAGTGTGGAAATAAATGTTTCATTACAAACAAAAGTTTCACAGTTAATGGGTTAAAGATTATCTTGAGCTTTGTTTGGTGCTGGTTTCCTCATGAATTGGGAAACCACTCAAAAAGTTTTATATGTGTATTCTTCCAAAGAGTTATTAACAATGGAAACCTCCAAATAGGAAGGATAGTCAGGCAGCTCCCAAAGTTATCTTGAACATGAAGCTATTTTTCGAGAAATTATGTGAAATGTACCAAAATAACCAAGCCAAGCGTAAAGAAAGCAAATTATCTCAATTTAAATATCACTTAAAAATCAATAAAAACACATTTCCTGATTTGCAAGTTCATACAACTTTTGCAAAATTTTTCGCTAGAAAAAACATATAGTCAATATTGAATAAAACATGTGGTCGAAGTTTAAAAATTTGTGATCTTATACATACCTGGTGGTCTTATACAGACCTATAGGTCTTATACAAACATGGTGGTTTAATACAGACCTGGTAGCCATATACGGACCTGGTGGTCTTATATAGACCTGGTAGTCCTATACAGACTTGAAGGTCTTGTACAGACCTGGTGGTCTTAAACAAACCTGCTGGTCTTATACAGAACTGGTGGTCTTATACAGACCTGAAAGTCTTATACAGACCTTGTGGTAAGACCTGGTGGTCTTATAAAAACCTGGTGGTCTTATAAAGACCTGGTAGTCTTATAAAGACCTGGTGGTCTAATTAAGACCTGGTGGTCTTATAAAGACCTGGTGGTCTTATAAAGACCTGGTGGCCTTATAAAGACCTGGTGGTCTTGCCAGGTCTATGGCAGTCTTATACAGACCTGGTAGTATTATACAGACCTTGTGGTAAGACCTCGTGGTCTTATACAGACCTGGTGGTCTTATAAAGACCTGGTGGCCTTATAAAGACCTTGTGGTCTTATAAAGACCTGGTGGTCTTATAAAAACCTGGTGGTCTAATAAAAACCTGGTGGTCTTATAAAAACCTGGTGGTCTTATAAAGACCTGGTGGTCTTATATAGACCTGGTGGTCTTATAAAGACCTGGTGGTCTTATAAAAACCTGGTGGTCTTATTAAGACCTGGTGGTCTTATACAGACCTGGAGGTCTTATATAGACCTGGTAGTCTTATAAAGACCTGGTGGTCTTCTAAAGACCTGGTGGTCTTATAAAGACCTGGTGGTCTTATAAAGACCTGGTGGTCTTATAAAGACCTGTTAGTCTTATACAGATCTAGTAGACTTATACAGGCCTGGTAGTCTTATACAGACTTGGTAGTCTTATACAGGCCTTGTGGTAAGACCTGGTGGTCTTATACAGACCTGGTGGTCTTATAAAGACCTGGTGGTCTTATAAAAACCTGGTGGTCTAATAAAAACCTGGTGGTCTTATAAAAACCTGGTGGTCTTATACAGACCTGGTGGTCTTATAAAGAACTGGTGGTCTTATAAAGACCTGGTGGCCTTATAAAGACCTGGTGGTCTTGCCAGGTCTATGGCAGTCTTATACAGACCTGGTAGTATTATACAGACCTTGTGGTAAGACCTGGTGGTCTTATACAGACCTGGTGGTCTTATAAAGACCTGGTGGCCTTATAAAGACCTTGTGGTCTTATAAAGACCTGGTGGTCTTTTAAAAACCTGGTGGTCTAATAAAAACCTGGTGGTCTAATAAAAACCTGGTGGTCTTATAAAGACCTGGTGGTCTTATAAAGACCTGGTGGTTTTATAAAGACCTGGTGGTCTTATAAAAACCTGGTGGCCTTATAAAGACCTAGTGGTCTTATAAAGACATGGTGGTTTTATAAAGACCTGTTGATCTTATAAAGACCTGGTGGTCTTATAAAGACCTGGTGGTATTATAAAGACCTGGTGGTCTTATAAAGACCTGGTGGTCTTATAAAGACCTGGTGGTCTTATAAAGATCTGGTGGTCTTATAAAGACCTGGTGGTCTTATAAAGACCTGGGGGTTTTATAAAGACCTGGGGGTTTTATAAAGTCCTGGTGGTCTTCTAAAGACCTGGTTGTCTTATAAAGTCCTGGTGGTCTAATAAAGACCTGGTGGTCTTATACAGACCTAATGGTCTTATACAGACCTAATGGTCTTACACACACCTGGTTGTTGTATAGAATCCTGGTGGTCTTATACAAACCTGGTGGTCTTATACAGACCTTGCGGTCTTATACAGACCTTGCGGTCTTATACAGAACTCTTGGTCTTATATAGACCTGGTGGTCTTATATAGACCTGGTGGTCTTATACGGACTTGGTGGTCTTATACAGACCTGGTGGTCTTATACAGACCTGGTGGTCTTGTACAGAACTGGTGGTCTTATACAGACCTGGTGGTCTTATACAGACCTGGTGGTCTTGTACAGACCTGGTCGTCATTATAAGACCACCAAACCAGCTATACAGAAAGGCCGAAAGGGATTTTCATATGGCATATGACTGGGCTAGACCCAGGTGTCTCAATGTCAACCCAGAGAAGACGGAAATATGCCTGTTCACCAGGAAAACGAAGGTAAACCAATTTGAAGCACCACGTTTCCTCAAAGAAACGATTTCGATATCTGACAAGGTCAAATACTTAGGAGTGATCTTGGATAGGAAACTTAATTGGTAGTTTCACATTTAGGACCATACTGAGAAGGCTCACAGATGTTGGGTACTATGTAGACGGGCCGTAGGCTCAAAATTGGGCCTGAATCGGAGGATAGACCACTGGCTCTACTGGAGCGTGATCAGACCTAAACTTACTTACGCTTCAGTAGTCTTTTGTACTGCCATGGAAAAAAAGTGCAACGTAGGGACCATACAACAGGTTCAGAGAACATATTGTCTTGGCATAGTCGGAGCGATAAAGACCACACCCCACTAGGACACTGGAGACTATTCTAGGTATCAGACCCATTGACAGACAGATTATATGTGAGGTAGCCACTACGGCTATGAGACTTAAGACGATGGGAGAATGGATTGAGGATGGGAGCAGCTCATACCTTCACGGTAAAATGGAGGAGACGTAGGAAACCTGAAAGGAATGGCAGAGGTTTCCGATCGGATACCTGAGGTTAACCTTGAGGTCGAGTGCAATGAACAGCAGCCAGCGGCACCCTCTTCTTTTGGCGGAACCCTAGTATTGCCATCTGGAAGATCATGTTACACAGATGGATCTAAGCTAGAGGACAGAGCAGGCCTGGGGGTCTACATAGAGAACCCAGTGACTGAGATCTGTTTTAGACTGCCTGACCATAATGTGGTCCTTCTAGCGGAGATCCGGGCGATCATGGAATGCATGAGGTGATGTGATGCTAACGCGAAGACGTTAAAAGTGAACATCTTTACCGACAGTAAATTTGCCATAAGGGCAATAACAACCAGAACGGTAAGGTCACGAACAGTCTTGCAGTGTAAGAAGGAGATTAACGCCTTCTCTGAGAATGGCAAAATCCGCATCATTTGAGCGCCGGGCCATAACGAAGTAGGGGGGAATGAAAGGACAGACGATATGCCAGTGAAGGCCAGGGGACTACCGTCAATAAACTGAATCGTCGCCAGGCCATAACGAAGTAGGGGGGAATGAAAGGACAGACAATAAGGCAGTGAAAGCCAGGGGACTACCTTCAATAAACTGATGAGAGGACGCGGCTATTACAGAAAGGTAGTAAGAAGGAGGTCAGTATAGATTTTGGTATCATAACAGGACACATAGGGCTATGACCATGTCCTACCCATGATAGGGCATGTGGGGAAGATTATGAGACATTGGAGCATTTTCTATGTCATTGCGCTGCTTTTGCAGCTAAAAGACACCGGTAGTTAGATGGAGACACAATACCAGGCATGAACCAACATAGGGGAGTATTATGGAAAACAATTAAGGATTTTGTAAGTAGAGCGGAATTGCTAACTTAAATTTTTTTTCGAGGTTACTTTTTATAGCCACCACCATAGCATGGGGATATACGTATGTAGTCTTTCCGTTTGCAACACATCGATATTGATCTAAGGCCCCATGATCGTGTCGACATCCTGAGTCAATCTAGCCATGTCCGCCCGTCTGTTGAAATCGTGATAGCGGTCGAACGCGTTAAGCTAGCCGCCTGAAATTTTTGCACATATTGGGATGCCCAAAAAGTAATTGCGGATTTTTCGTATAGTCGGCGTTGAAAAATTTTTTCACAGCTTGTGACTCTGTAATTGCATTCTTTCTTCTGTCAGTTATCAGCTGTTACTTTTAGCTTGCTTTAGAAAAAAAGTGCAAAAAAAGAATATTTGATTAAAGTTCATTCTAAGTTTTATTAAAAATGCATTTACTTTCTTTTAAAAAATCCGCAATTACTTTTTGGGCAACCCAATATATATAATATTGATGTGGTTCATTGAGGATTGCAAATGGCCCATATCAGTTCAGATTTAGATAAAGTACCACTATAGGATTGGGGTATACTAATCTAGTCATTCCGTTTGCAAACACCACGAAATATTGATCTAGGACCCCATGATCATCTCAACATCCTGAGTCAATCTAACCATGTCCGTCCGTCCGTCTGTCGAAATCACGATAGCGGTCGAACGTGTAAAGCTAGCCGCTTGAAATTTTGAACAGATACTTAATATTGATGTAGGTCTTTAAGGGTTGAAAATGGCCCACATCGGTTCAGATTAAGATATAGCTACCATATAAACCGATCCCCCGATTTAACTTCTTGAGCCTCTAGAAGCCGTAATTTTTGTCCGATTTGACAGAAGTTTTGCACATAGTGTTCTGTTGCGTCTTCCAACTACTGTGGCTAGTACGGTCCAAATCGCTCTTTAACCTGGTATAGCTCCCATACAAACCGATCTCCCGATTTTACTTCTTGACTCCCAACAAACCGCAAATTTTGTCCCATTTGTCTGAAATTTTGCATGCGGTGTTCTGTTACGACTATATCTGTTATAGTCTATAACCTGATTTAACTTTCGCGTAAACCTGTCACTTGATCATCCTTGTTAGGTTCCTAGAAGCTTCCATTTTTGCTGGTTTGGCAGAAGTTTGGTATGTAGAATAAAATTATGCCCTTGGTGGTGGGTTCCCAAGATTCGGCCCGGCCCAACTTTTACTTATTGTCCCATATTTTTCAAAATTAAAAGCTTCTTACAAACTTAAATTCATGATATTTCCCACAATATAATAACTTTAATGTTTTCCGCATCTCAGCACCACCATACTCTCCTAGTACTTGCTCTCCATTTCCCCTATGTTATCAAAGTTTTGGTCATTTTGCAAATAACAGCGACAAGTCATGGCCGAAACCACTACAGCAATAACTGAGGCAACAAGTATGTTAACCACTACAAAGCCAGGCACTACCACAACATTTGCTCTTGTCAAAGTTAGGCCAACAGGCAAAACTTCGATTTTCATCTGCAGTTTGCGTAATGTTGCACTGCATCGTCTCCTCTGGAGAGTGGGCTTTGTGTTGTGGTGCTGGACGTTTGGATAAGCTTTATGTTTGCCTTTTAGCTGTAGGCCTCATCACGCTTGCTTGTATTGCTCTCTGTTGCACCTTAGACTCCCATCGATGTTGTCACAACGGCAGTTCGTGGTGTTGTGGTTATGTTGTCGAATTGCTTTGGTAACAAAAGACGTTGTATTTAGAAGAACACGCATTTTCATATTGGTTTTCACTAGCTCACTATTTCACCAAATATATTTGGAATCCTCTTGAAGCACCAGGGAGTTGCAAATGTGGATTTTCGTTAATGATGAGTCAAAGTATTGATGATAGGAAGTGCGCCTAAAACTATGCAATGCAGTAAAGATTGAATGGATTCTTTATATGTATGTATACACTAACCATATATATGGTGGTGGTAGTGGTGGTGTTATTTAAATGCAATTATCACAAATGGAAGGCGCAAGGCGGGGTAATACAAAGGTCTCATTGGTGAGAGTTTTCTCCAGTCAGCCATAACAGAACCCTAAAGTTGTTTGAAATGAGGAGATAGCTGTGTGCTCACAGAGAGTTAAGTTACGTTATGTTCACCGTTTGCCCCTGTTTCTTAGAGGAATGTTCATGGGCAAAATTTGCATTTACATGTTCACCGATTATTCAGTGCCTCTTTCACCAATGGCAGGGCGATGACTCCAAAGGTGCTCAACCATCTCCAACACTTCCTCATCACCACAAGCAGGAGTCTTTCTAGCACTGTGTCCAGCATTACTTCAAACATCACACATTGCAATAACCAGTGAGAGTTCCTACCAATAGCCCAAATTAAGACTTTCTTAGCACCAGGATAGCTTGAGTTAGGAAAGGTTGGAGGGCACGCGGTCAACAACCTCGGTTCTCCTGGAAATTGCGCAGCAGTGACACATCTTCAGCACCTACTCGTCATCACACATCCTGCAGAAGTTTGCCTCTTCCTGCGAGGAGTGTAATGCTATAGACCTAACCTGTGTCCACCAGTCAGCACGACTATCAATAAACCAAAGTCATGCTTTCCCAGCCTCAGGATAAACGACGTCCTGTTTCTGGAAATTCACGGCCACAGAGCGTCCTCCCTACCAAAAAGCTCGCTCAGCGGAGGGTTTACTGATTCCTTAGTACCATCTGCGATAATCAGGGATTCATTCTTGGTCAGCTCTTCATCCATCACACCTTTATGGCCTTGACTCAACAGAGCCTGCTATTGTTTCCCAGTGTTCGAATAAGCTCTTTGCATCTTTTTCACCAGTTTCGACCTCACATGGCTAGACGCCAAGGCCATCAGCACCCCCCCGGGGCGACTCTCTCTCATCGACATCGTTTCCAGTAGCCATAGGACCTTAGAGACCTCCGGCTATATGATTCCCTGATTCCAAGCAATTCAATGAAAACTTCTCCACCATTGCCCCGATCCAATTTAAACCCCGCCGTGTATGCAGAGGGACCTAAAAAGACTGGAAGCTCCCAGTCCCGAGATCCCTTCTCGGGAAACGACTTCCAACATTTCAACATGAAAAGACTCCCCTGTTTTATAATCAATCTCGCCGCATATAGCATGCCGTCAAGTCTCATCTCTATCCCCCAGCATAATAAAAGCATTCCCAAAGTTTGAGGAGCACCATGTACCTGGCTTGCTCAGTCTTATGGCAATCTTCGTTGCCAGACATCCAATATACATCGGCAAAGGCCTATGAACGAAAATGATATTCAGCGTATCTTTTAGGACACTCCCTTGTATGCAGAAAGTCCTGGGAAGACGGGATCCCTTCTCGGGAAACGACAAAATTGCAACATGAAACGACTCCTCTGGTTTATAACCAATCTCGTCGCATTTAGCATGCCGCCAAGACTTAACCTATTCCTCAATGTAGTAGAAGAACGGCTAAAGTTTGAGGAGCGCCATGTACCTGATTTGCTCAGTCTTATGGCGGTCTCTTTGCCACACACCCAACACACAGGTGCAAAGGTATATAACGGAGAATTGTATTCAGCGCAACTCTCGGGGCACTTATTTTTGCCTAGATTAGGTTGAAAAGAGGGTGCAGATATTAATCAGTCCCATGCCACCATAGACATATACCTAAGCCAGTAATCGGCTTGTTGTGAGCTCTAAAAACCTAAAAAAAACGTCGAAAAAGAAAATTTTTTGTTAGGTATTAACGAACTACTTACAAAATTCTTATTTACTTTCCATACCACTCCCCTAAGTCGGTTCATGTCTGGTATCGTGTCCCCACCTAAGTACCGGTGTCTGTTAGCCGCAAAAGCCAGGCAATCACAAAGGAAATGATCCAACGTCTCATCATCTTCAACACATGCCCTACACATGTTATCACTTGCCGCACTGATTTTGCATAGGTGGGCTCGCAGTCCCATGTGTCTCGTTATGACACCAAAAGCTATACTAAACTCCTTCTTACTTTCTTTCAATAATAGCCTCGTCCTCTTACGATCCGAATCACCCACCTATATTCGCCATCCTACCGACTGTTTTGCTATTTCACTGTGTCACCCACGCCCACTGTGTTGCCCATGCCCTTAAATCGGACTTCGTCGACCCGAAAGACTTCGGGTTAACCAAGTTTATCGACGGCAGTTCTCTGGCCTTCATTGCCAAATCGTCTGTCTTTTCGTTCCCCTTTACTCCGTTATGGCCTAGCACCCAAACGAAGCGGATTGTGCTATAATCAGAGAAGGCGTTAATCTCTTTCTTGCACTGCAAGACTGTTTGTAACCTTGCTCTCCTAGCTGTTATTGCCCTTATGGCCATTTTACTGTCCGTAAAGATGTTCACACTCAACGTTCTCGTTCTCTCTCTTCTCTTAGGCAAGAAGAGATCAGCACCGCCAACGAAGGCACAGTTATCCAGAGCATTATGCCACACCAGATAAACAGCCATTCCAGCGCAAAGCCGAAGGAAATATCCAATGCACCATCTCTGGCCTAAGCCCCCAACACCTTTTCTTTTCGCAACTCGATAAAAGGAGTTGAAACTTTCTTCCTTATCACACTTCTCCAACTTAATTTCTGGTCACTAATCAATACCAAGTGAGAGAGCTATAACGTCACATTATTCAAGACAGGTCGCTTGAAAACACTCAGCTTCCTCTTCCTGGTGAAAAGTCCCAGCTCAGTATTTCTTGGGTTTATGCCAAACATTTTGGCCTTCGCCTATTCAGACAGCTTGCTCAACGCCCCCAAACGAGGTTCGTTATAATAGAAAGGAAACGACCACCCAACTACTCTTACCCTCGCCCTCTCCCTCTCGATAAACCTCAAAATCCCATTGATAACCAGAAGCCATAATCCTTTATAAACAGAAGCCGCAATCCCACAAAACGAATCCTTGAGGAATTCCTCTTATCACAATCTTCCTCATCGAAACCTCTGCCGGTGATGCATTAATAATCCGGCCTTTTAGCACCGTATTAACCCAATTTGCCAAAATTGTGGCACTGTTTGAAATTTCATCGAAATCGGGTTATAAATGCAGCTTTTATGGGCTCAGACCTTAACCTTAACCGGCAGATCGGCCTATATGGCGGCTATATGTAAATATAGTCCGAACAAAATCATATTTTGGTCGCATATCGGAAGGCTTCAAATTTCAGCGAAATCGGGTAATGAATGCAGATTTTAAGGACCTTAGACCCTTATCCGGCAGAACGGCCTATATGGCGGCTATATGTAAATATTGTCCGATCTGAACCATATGTGGGTCGGATTTTGAGAGGCTGTTTCAAACTGTATCAAATTTTAGCGAAATCGGGTAATAAATGCAGCTTTTATGGACTTCAGGCCCTTTATCGGCAGAACGGTCTATATAGCAGCTATATGTAAATATAATCGAATGTGAATCATGTTTGGCTCCGATGTTAGCAGGCTTAGAACAACTAACTTAGGGGTATATGGGCCTTAGACCCTTAATCGACAGATCGGCCTATATGGCAGTTATATCTAAATATTGTCCGATTTGGGTCGAACTTAATCTGCGTGTAGCAAAAAGTTGCATTTGTGCCAAATTTCAGCTCAATATCCCAATTTTTGAAGGCTGTAGAGTGATTACAACAGACGGACGGACACGCGGACAGACACACGGAAATAGTTAAATCGTCTTAGAATTTTACGACGATCCGAAATACATTTACTCTATATGGTCGGAAATGGATATTCCGATGTGCTGCAAACGGAATGAATGAATACACCCACTCTCCTTTGGTGGTGGGTATAAAAAAGACAAGCAAAAGCATGCTCAGTTCGGCCGGGCCGAATCTTGGGAACCCTCCACCATGGATTCTTCTAAAATATGGGAGCTATATCTGGTTATAGACCGATTCAGACTGTACTTGCAAAATTTCAGCCATATCGGATAAAAATTACCGCTTCTAAGGGCTCAAGAAATCAAATCGGGAGATCGGTTTATATGGGAGCTATATCATGTTCTTGACCGATTTGGACGTGACAGATTTGAAATGTACTACGCACAGTTGTTGGAAGCCACAACAAAACGCTTTGTTCAAAATTTCAGCCAAATCGGACAAAAATTGCGGCTCAAGAAGTCAAATCGGGAGATCGGTTAATATGGGAGCTATATCAGGTTATAGACCTATTTGGACCGAACTTGGTACAGTTGTTGGAGGTTAGACCATTACACTATGAGCTCAATTTCAGTCAAATCGGACAAAAATTGCTGCTTCCAGGGGCTCAAGAAGTCAAATCGGGAGATCGGTTGATATGGGAACAAAAATCCACATCTGAATCGATATGGCCCATTTGCAATCACCAATGACCTACATAAATATTAAGTACCAGTGCGAAATTTCAAGCGTCTAGCTTTACGCGTTTAACCGCCATCGCGATTTCGACAGACAGAATGTCGAATGGACGGACATGGCTAGTTCTACTCATAAAGTCGAGGCGAGGTGTTACACATGGAATGACTAAATTAGTATACCCCCATCCTATGGTGATGGGTATAAAAATCTAGGTTAGGAATTATGTGCTACTTGCAAAATCCTCAATTGTTTTCTATGCCAGGCCCCTATGTTGGCTCATACCTGGTATTGTATCCCCACCTGAGTGCCGGTATCTGTTAGCAATGACATAGGAAATGCTCCAACGTCTCATCATCTTCCCCGCATGCCCTACACATGCTATCACTGGCCGCACCGATTTAACATAAGTGAGCTCGTAGTCCTATGTGTCCCGTTATGATACCGAGAGCTATACTGGCCTCCTTCTTGCTTCCTTTCAGTTATAGCCTCGTCTTCTCAGGATCTGGATGCTCCCATAGGATTTTCGCCATCCTACCGACCGTTTCGCTGCTCCACAATGTTGCATGCGCATTTGTCGCCCACTCCCTTAACTTGAACTGCGTCGACCCGAAAGGCTTAGGGTTAACCAAGTTTATTGACGGCAGTCCTCTGGCCTTCACCGTTAAATCATCTGCCCTTTCATTTCCCCTTACTCCGTTATGGCCCGGCAACCAAACGATGCGGATTTTGCCATCCTCAGAGAAGGCGTTAATCTCCTTCTGGGACTACAAGACTGTTCGCGACCTTACCGTCCTGGTTGTTATTGCCCTTATGACAATTTTACTGTCGGTAAAGATGTTCACACTCGATGTCCTCGCGTTTGCACCACACCACTTCACTCGTTCCGTGATCGCTGGGATCTCCGCCAGAAGGACCGTATTATGGTCAGGCAGTCTAAAACAGATCTCAGTCTCTGGGTTCTCAATGTAAACCCCAGGCCCACTCTGTTTTCTAGCTTTGATTTATCCGTGTAACATGATCTTCCAGATGGCAATACTAGGGTTCCGTCAATCCAAGACTGTGCCGATGGCAGCAGTGCCTTGCACTCGACTTCAAGGTTCATCTTAGGTATCCGATCGGAAACCTCTTCCCTTCCTTCCAGGTTTCCTATCGTCGCCTCGATTAAACAGCGATGGTATGAGCTGTTCCCATCATCAATCCATTCTTCCATCGCCTTAAGTCTCATAGCCGTAGTAGCTGCCTCACACTTAATCTGTATGTCAATGGGTCGGATACCTATTTGGTTGCCCAAAAAGTAATTGCGGATTTTTCATATGGTCGGCGTTGACATTCATTCTAACTATTATTAAAAATGCATTTACTTTCTTTTAAAAAATCCGCAATTACTTTTTGGGCAACCCAATAGAATAGTCTCCAGTGCTCTAGTGGGCGTGGTCCTCATCGCTCCGCCTATGCCAAGACAACATATTATCTGAACCTGTTGTATGGTCCTTATGTTGCACTTTCTTTCCATAGCAGTCCACCAAACTACTGAGGCGTAAGTAAGTACTGGTCGAATTACGCTCCTGTAGACCCAGTGGACTATCCTCGGATTCAGGCCCCATTTTGAGCTACAGCCCGTCTACATTATATCCAACATATGTGGGCCTTCTCTATACGCTCCCGATTGTGACACTTCCATTTTAGTTTCCTGTCCAAAAATCGCACCTAAGTTTTGGACCTTGTCAGACATCAAAATCGTCAAAATTGAGAAAACATGGTGCTTTAAATTGACCCACCTTCGTCTTCGTTGTGAACAGGCATACATCAGTCTTCTCTGGATTAACATTCAGACCCCTGGGTCTAGCCCAGCCATATTCCATATACCAGATAAAATTTCCCCCTTTGGCGTGCCCTGTGTCACTTTCTCCCTTATATTGGGTTGCCCAAAAAGTAATTGCGGATTTTTTAAAAGAAAGTAAATGCATTTTTAATAAAACTTATAATGAACTTTAATCAAGTATACTTTTTTTACACTTTTTTTCTAAAGCAAGCTAAAAGTAACAGCTGATAACTGACAGAAGAAAGAATGCAATTACAGAGTCACAAGCTGTGAAAAAATCTGTCAACGCCGATTATATAAAAAATCCGCAATTACTTTTTGGGCAAACCAATATTTATGCCACACAATTTATCCACCTGTTCCTTAGCATATGGTTTATCCAGTCTCTAAGGACCGGGTCCACCCGGTACTGGTCTAAGGATTGGATCAGTGTGTCGGTCCGCACATTGTTAAAACCCCCCTCGATGTCAATGCATACCGCCAGTTTGTACGTTTTAGCATAGAAGGATTCTTCTATTTCATGCACAACCTCGTGCAGGGCAGTCTCCACCGCCCTTCCCTTGACATTGGCATACCGCCAGTTTGTACATTTTAGCATAGAAGGATTCTTCTATTTCATGCACAACCTCGTGCAGGGCAGTCTCCACCGCCCTTCCCTTGACATAGGCATGCTGTTTGTATTTGAGCAGTTCGCTGGATGTCCTACTCTTTATCATGGTGTCCACAAAACGTTCCATGGTTTTGAGTAGAAAGAATATAAGGCTTATGGATCTGTAGTCCTTTGGGTCTGTAAGCCTTTGGTGTCGCATAACTTGCCTTGCCGGGCTTGAGTATAAACTCCACCCTTGCCTCCTGCCAGGCTTTCGGAGTATATGCAAGTCCTAGGTACGCTGTGAAAATTTTCTCCCGATAAGGCGCCAGATAGTCTGCCTCTTTCTGTAGTAACTCCCTAAATATTCCATCTGGTTCGGGTGACTTAAATGGTTTGAAGCTCCTCAAGGATTCCTTCACCATAAATTCCGTTATTATAAACCTTCGATCAACGTCATTACATTACGCTACGGTGGCCCAATACACATCCCAATAAACTTCCTCTTTTTTTACGACGTACTCTGTTGGAAAGTCTGTGGACCTCTTTCTCAATATTGCGAATCTCCCCGGTCATCAAAGGTTTTTCTTGGGCTAATTTGCATTCCCGAAGAGTAAAAAATTCCTAGAAACTCAAAGAAGAATCCTGTCCCAATGCCCCTGTTCAAACCAAACGTTGTGTTTTGTTTGTTTCTCTTTCGAGACGAGCTCAATGATTGGAGATTTTCTTTGCAAATTGAAAAGGAAAACCAGAGATATACAACACACTCATCAACCATTATGGGAGGCGCTTCGTCCTTGGTTAGAAGTCTTTTTCAACCATATTAAGTACGATGGCTTCAAGGGCCGTGGGTTGGTAAGTTGCATTTGAATCGTAATAATTACGTAATAAAACCACGCTCGACAACCCTATCTATTAGCTGTACATTTTCCCAATGCATGAGTAATGACAGACTTTTTTCTGCGACATTTACACTACTTCCATGGCGCACATGATTCTGTGCATCTGTTGGAAGTTGTATTGAAGGCTTCGAATTTTAGACAATGGCAATGGCTCTGTGTTTTGTCGTTGATATTGGGCAAGACATCCATTGGATCAAAACTGATCTATGTAGCCTAGATATAACCTCTTGAATACTTAAAACCTTAAATCGGCATCCAATATTTCTCCATTTCTAGGTTTAATTGTTTTTGTTCTTTGAGTGCAACTTTTGCACAAAGTTGTATCACTTGGCCATAACTTTCTTCCATGCCTTTGCATTCACTTCTCACTGCATTCTCTCTCAACTTCCGTTTGGCTTATCAAAGCTTTACACACGGCTAAAAACGGTCGTTTCCAACAAAGACAAACAAAAAAAAAAACGTCGTCTCTTAAAGTGTCTACACAATGCTACGGATGTGTTTTTGGTGTCAATCTCTTGTAATGGCATTGATGATGCTCCACCAAGCTGCTGTTCAATGTATCCTTTTTTTTTTCACTACCATCCAACCCATAGCTCTTTGAAATCACCAAACAGCTTTTCCAGCAAGTGGGCTTTGCCATAAAACACTCTGCAACACTTTGTCATATTCAGATCCACGCTATAGGTGTATTCTCACCCACTAAGCACTGGGGATATACTGCAACACTCAAGCCAAAGTCCCCTTAAGGAACACCTTTCATTTACATGGTGTTACAGCAGCAACGATACAAAAGCACTTAATCACCAATTTTGATGTATGGGTGTGTAGGTGTAAGCATGTGTGTGTGTGTCTGTTAGATTGTGTGGACTAGGAAAAAAAAGGAAATTCTAGCCAAAATAGAAAGTGGCTGTGACACTTAACACTTTTCAGTTAACCCTAATTGGCATTTTGGGAGATTATTTTTGCGTACATGTGAGTAAAGCAACATAGCAACGAAAAGAGAGGAAAATCCGAGCCAAAGTGTGGAGTAAACTTTAATTTTTGGAGAAAAAAAGAGAACAAGTAAAAGCGTGCTAAGTTCGGCGGGGCCGAATCTTATATACCCTCCACCATGGATCGCATTTGTCGAGTTCTTTTCCCGGCATCTCTTCTTAGGCAAAACAGGATATAAGAAAAGATTTGCTATTAGAGCGATATCAAGGTATGGTTCGGTTTGGACCGCAACCGCAATTGGAGACCTGTGTAAAATGTCAGCCAATTCGAATAAGAATTGCGCCCCTTTGGGGGCTTAAGAAGTAAAATAGAGAGATCGATTTATATGGAAGCTGTATCGGGCTATAGACCGATTCAGACCATATTAAAAACGTATGTTGATGGTCATGAGAGAATCCGTCGTACAATTTCATGGCAAATCGGATAATAATTGCGACCTCTACAGGCTCAAGAAGTCAAGATCCCAGATCGGTTTATATGACAGCTATATCAGGTTATGAACCGATTTGAACCATATTTGGCACAGTTGTTGGATATCATAACAAAACACGTCGTGCAAAATTTCATTCCAATAGGATAAGAATTGCGCACTCTAGAGGCTCAAGAAGTCAAGACCCAAGATCGGTTTATATGGCAGCTATATCAGGTTATGAACCGATTTGAACCATACTTGGCACAGTTGTTGGATATTATAACACAACACGTCGTGCGAAAATTCATTCCAATCGGATAAGAATTGCGCACTCTAGAGCCTCAAGAAGTCAAGACCCAAGATCGGTTTATATGACAGCTATATCAGGTTATGAACCGGTTTGAACCATACTTGGCGCAGTTGTTGGATATCATAACAAAACATGTCGTGCCAAAATTCATTCAAATCGAATAAGAATTGCGCCCTTTAGAGGCTCAAGAAGTCAAGACCCAAGATCGGTTTATATGACAGCTATATCAGGTTACGGACCGATTTGAACCATAATTAACACAGTTATTGGATATCATAACAAACCACGTCGTGCAAAATTTCATTCCAATCGGATAAGAATTGCGCACTCTAGAGCCTCAAGAAGTCAAGACCCAAGATCGGTTTATATGGCAGCTATATCAGTTTATGGACCGATTTGAACCATACTTGGCGCAGTTGTTGGATTACATAACAAAACACGTCGTGCCAAAATTCATTCAAATCGAATAAGAATTGCGCACTCTAGAGGCTCAAGAAGTCAAGACCCAAGATCGGTTTATATGACAGCTATATCAGGTTATGGACCGATTTGAACCATATTTGGCACTGTTGTTGGATATCATAACAAAACATGTCGTACAAAATTTCTTTACAATCGGATCCCAGATCGGTTTATATGACAGCTATATCATGTTATTGACCGATTTGAACCATATTTGGCACAGTTGTTGGATATCATGATAAAACACGTCGTGCAAAATTTCATTCCAATAGGATAAGAAATGCGACCTCTAGAGGCTCAAGAATCCAAGATCCCATATCGGTTTATATGACAGCTATATCAGGTTATGATCCGATTTGAACCATACTTGGCACAGTTGTTGGACATCATAACAAAACACGTCGCGCAAAATTTCATTCAAATCGAATAAGAATTGCGCCCTTTATAGGCTCAAGAAGTCAAGACCCAAGATCGGTTTATATGACAGCTATATGAGGTTATGAACCGATTTCAACCATACTTGGCACAGTTGTTGGATATCATAACAAAACACGTCGTGCAAAATTTCGTTCAAATCGAATAAGAATTGCGCACTCTAGAGGCTCAAGAAGTCAAGACCCAAGATCGGTTTATATGGCAGCTATATCAAAACATGGACCGATATGGCCCATTTACAATACCAACTGACCTACACTAATAAGAAGTATTTGTGCAAAATTTCAAGTGGGTAGCTTTACTCCTTCGGAAGTTAGCGTGCTTTCGACAGACGGACGGACGGACGGACGGACGGACAGATGGACGGACGGACAGACGGACGGACGGACAGACGGACGGACATGGCTAGATCGACATAAAATGTCACGACGATCAAGAATATATATACTTTATTGGGCCTCAGACGAATATTTCGAGTAATTACAAACAGAATGACGAAATTAATATACCCCCCATCTTATGGTGGAGGGTATAAAAAGGTGGTAGTTACCGCCTTGACGTTTAAGATACCTCTTGACAACAGCGTTTTATATACTTATGAAACCTTTTTTCCACTCTTCAACTTTTGAACACACAGCCTACTATTCCCTTTGATGGAAAGTTGGACAACGCAGAAAGCTTCAGTATACCAACAAAAATTATAAATTTATACCCTATTCTATTATTCTAAGTTCATCTTTGTTAGATAACATCCATCCAACTTTGTATGCTTTTAGTTAAAGCCTTTTTGTTATCATTTAAAAATGAAACTGTTTAGTTTCCCTTCCACATAGGATATTTACTCCAATTAAGTTTCTTTTTCATTACTGTGCCCTACATTTTGTTTTTTGTGTGATCTCTGACAACTCAACTCTGTCTCTCCATTGAGAAATTTTAAGTATTCATGATTTGCACCATGTTGGTGCAATGTTTGCTGCATGTATATATGCCCCAGCAACAACACTTGCGTATTATTACTTAAATAATTAATACATTAAATTGTTCTAAACTTCTCTTTGCTGGGCTCTTTCAAATGTGGTTGTATGTGTTTTTATTTTTTCAGAGGCAAAGAATGGAAGGAAAAGGGCAACAAAGTCATGGTTGTTTTGATTCTGCAGAATAGCAAAAGTTTTTTTTTTTGTTGAGTGACAAAAATAGAAGAGACAGCAAAATGTAGGAGGAACTTTAATAGAAATAAACCAGTAAGAGCGTGCTAAGTTCGGCTGGGCCGAATCTTATATACCCTCCACCATGGATCGCATTTGTCGAGTTCTATGCGCCGCATCTCTTTTTAGGCAAACAAAGAATATTGAATAAGAACTGTTGTGCTATTGGTGCTATATCAAGCTATAGCCCGATTCGGACCATAAATGAATGATGAACATTGTATAAGTCATTGTGTAATATTTCACACCATTCGGATAACAATTGCGCCTTGTAGGGGCTCAAGAAGCAAAATCGGGAGATCCCTTTAGGTGGGAGCTGTATCAACCTATTGATCGCTTCAGACCATATAACACACGTATGTTGAAGGTCATGAGAGAAGCCGTTGTACAAAATTTCTTCCAAATCGGATGAGAATAGCGCCCTCTAGAGGCTCAAGAAGTCAAGATCCCAGATCGGCTTATGTGGCAGCTATATCAGGTTATATACCGATTTGTGCCATACTAAGCACAGTTGTTGAAAGTGATAAAAAAGCACTACTTGCAAAATTTTAGTTAAATCGCATGAGAATTGCGCCCTCTAGAGGCTCAAGAAGTCAAGATCCCAGATCGGTTTATATGGCAGCTATATCAGGTTATGTACCAATTTGCGTCATACTTATTATTGTTATTGGAGGTCACAACAAAACACCTCATGCAAAATGTCAGTCAAATCGGATGAGAATTGCGCCATCTAGAGGCTCAAGAAGTCAAGACCCAAGATCGGTTTATATGTCAGCTATATCAAACCATGGACCTATTAGAACCATAACTAGCATAGTTAATGGAGGTCACAACAAAACACCTCATGCAAAATTTCAATCAAATCGGATGAGAATTGCGCCATCTAGCGGGTCAAAAAGTCAAGTTCCAAGATCGGTTTATATGGCAGCTATATCAAAACATGGGCCGATTAGAACCATACGTAGCGCAATTGTTGGATGTGATATACCACGAGCAAAATTTCAGTCCAATCGGAAGAGAACTGCGCCCTCTAGAGGCTCAAGAAGTCAACACCCAAGATCGGTTTATATGGCAGCTATATCAAGACATGGACCGATTTGGCCCATTTACAATCCCAACTGACCTACACTAACAAAACTTATTTGTGCAAAAATTCAGGCGCCTAGCTTTACTCCTTCGAAAGTTTGCATGCTTTCGAGAGACGGACAGACGGACGGACATGGCTAGATCGACTTGAAATAACTTAACGATCAAGAATATATATACTTTATGGGGTCTCAGACGCATATTTCGAGGTGTTACAAACAGAATGACGGAATTAGTATACCCCCATCCTATGGTGGAGGGTATACAAATGTTGTTTTTAATTCCGCTGATAATATGAAAAAGTTTTGTTTGCTTTGACAAAAATTTATTCAGTGGTAATTTTCATCTGTTATATAATCATATAGTGTTTTACTATGCTCTGTTTATGAAAAGCGCTGTAAAATTCATGATTTAATTCCTGAAGCCTTCATTGACTAGCCATATTAGAAATGTCATAGAACTCCTGAAGCTAGAAGTTCCAGAATTCATCGCTTAAGTCAAAGTAGTACAGTTAACTTGGAGGCCACGTTAGCGCAGCAGTTAGCATGTCCGCCTATGACGCTCAACGCCTGGGGCCGACGCCTGGCGACACCATCAGAAAAAAAATTTGAGTGGTGGTTTTGCCCTCCTAATGCTGTCAATATTTGTGAGGTACTATGCCATGTAAAACTTTTCTCAAAAGAGGTTTCGCACTGCGGCATGCCGTTCGGACTCGGCGAGCTTGAGCTTAAACTTGAATCGGACTGCTCTCATTGATATGTGAGAAGTTTGGATTGTAGCGTTAAGGCCAATAGCTCCGAATTAGTCCTAAAGGACGATATTAAATACATGTGATATACCTAGGATGAGGTCAAAATAGTTTAAACCCATCTAAAGAACAAGAAAGCAGCAGAAAACGATGGTATGTGAGATTTTTTGGCCGTTGGCCTTTTTGGCCAATGGTGCTGAATATATACCTGTATTCAAGCAAAAAACCGATAATGCAGTTGGAACTGATGAGTTGCCGACATAATGCAAAATAGGTGTGATCATGGACAGGAAACTGAATTGGAAGTGTCATATTCAGGAGCATACTGAGAAGGCTCACAGATGTTGGGCAATATGTAGACGAAATGGGGCCTGAATCCGAAGATAGTACACTGGCTCTACAGGAGCGTGATTAGACCAATACTTAATTACGCCTCAGTAGTTTGGTGGACTGCTATGGAGAATGCGGGCAATAACAACCAGGACGGTCAGGTCACGAACAGTCTTGCAGTGTAAGAAGGCGATTAACGCCTTCTCTGAGGATGGGAAAATCCGCATCGTTTGGGTGCCGGGCCATAACTGAGTAAGGGGAAATGATAGGGCAGGCGATTTGGCAGTGAAGGCCAGAGGACTGCCGTCAATAAACTTGGTTAACCCGAAGCCTTTCGAGTCGACGCAGTACGAGTAGGGAGTGGGCGTCGAATGCGCATGCAATATTCTGGAACAGCGAAACGGTCGGTAGGACTGCGAAAATCCTATGGGGGAATCCAGATCGTGAGAGGACGAGACTATTACTAAAAGGAAGCAAGAAGGAGGTCAGTATAGCTTTTGGTATCATAACGGGACACATAGGACTACGAGCTCACTTATGTAAAATCGGTGCGGCAAGTGATAGCATGTGTAGGACATGCGAGGAAGATGATGAAACGTTGGAGCATTTCCTCTCACTTAGGGGAGTGGTATTGGAAACAATTAAGTATTTTGTAAGTAGCACAGAATTCCTAATTTAAAATTTTCTTTTTAGACATTACTTTATAGTTTTTAGTGCGCACAAAAACCCGATTACTGGCTTAGGTGTATCTCCATAGTGGCATGGGCGGATTAATATCTGCATCCTCTTTTCAATCTAACCTAACCTAACCTAAATGCAAACTTTCCCATGAACAGAGCCATTCTTCCCCCATCTATGACAACGCTTGAGGTCGAGGGTGAGACATTTATGCGGACGGCACTGTCTTGGATTGACGGAACTCTGGAAGTTCAAGCTACAAGGAAAGCTCAAAGCTAGAGGACACAATTGGCTTGGGGGTCTACATTGAGGACCCAGGAACAGAAATGTGGGAAAAAATGTTTTTCCTATATTCTAAGCACGCATTTAGTATCTGCTACCAGATTTCCGTCTCTGCGGGAGAAAGTGTCTCTACCAAAGCTGTTGATTTGATGTTTTGGACATTTTTTATACCCTCCACCATAGGATGGGGGGTATACTTATTTCGTCATTCTGTTTGTAACTACTCGAAATATTCGTCTGAGACCCCATAAAGTATATATACTCTTGATCGTCGCTACATTTTATGTCGATCTAGCCATGTCCGTCCGTCCGTCCATCTGTCTATCGAAAGCACGCTAACTTCCGAAGGAGTAAAGCTAGCCGCCTAAAATTTTGCACAAATACTTCTTCTTAGTGTAGGTCGGTTGGTATTGTAAATGGACCATATCAGTCCATGTTTTTATATAGCTGCCATATAAACCGATCCAAGTCCGAGACCCAAGTCTTGACTTCTTTTGCCTCTAGAGTGCGCACTTCTTATCCGACTTGACTGAATTTTTGCACGACATGTTTTGTTATAATATCCAACAACCGTGCCAAGTATGGTTCAAATCGGTCCATAACCTGATATAGCTGTCATATAAACCGATCTTGGGTCTTGACTTCTTCGGTCTCTAGAGGGCGCAATTCCTATCCGATTTGACTGAATTTTTGCACGACGTGTTTTGTTATGACTTCCAACAACTGTGCCAAGTATGGTCCAAATCGGACCATTGCCTGATATAGCTGTCATATAAACCGATCTAGGGTCTTGACTTCTTCGGTCTCTAGAGGACGCAATTCCTATCCGATTTGAATGAATTTTTGCACGAAGTGTTTTGTAATGATATGCAATAACTGTGCCAAGTATCGTCCAAATCAACCCATAACCGGATATAGCTGTCATATAACCCGATCTTGGGTCTTGACTTCTTGAGCCTCTAGAGGGCACAATTCTTATCCGATTTGAATGAATTTTTGCACGAGGTATTTTGTTATGATATCCAACAACTGTGACAAGTATGATTTAAATCGGTTCATAACCTGATATAGCTGTCATATAACCCGATATGGGGTCTTGACTTCTTGACCCTCTAGAGGGCGCAATTCTCATCCGATTGGAATGAAATTTTGCCCGACGTGTTTTGTTATGATATCCAACAACTATGCCAAGTATGATTTAAATCGGTCCATAACCTGATATAGCTGTCATATAACACGATCTGGGGTCTTGACTTCTTGGGCCTCTAAAGGGCGCAATTCCTATCCGATTTGGCTGAAATTTTGCATGGCGTATTTTATTCTTACTTTCAACAACTGTGTCAAATAAGGTTCAAATCGGTTCATAAACTGATATAGCTGCCATATAAATCGATCTGGGATCTTGACTTCTTGAGCCTCTAGAGGTCGCAATTATTATCCGATTTGCCTGAAATTTTGTACAACGGATCCTCTCATGACCATCAACTTACGTGTTTATTATGGTCTGAATCGGTCTATAGCCCGATACAGCTCCCATATAAATCGATCTCTCTATTTTACTTCTTGAGCCCCCATGTCGAATTGCCTGACATTTTACACAGGTCTCCAACACATAAATTTAATTGTGGTCCAAACCGGATCATATCTTGATATCGCCCTAATAGCAGAGCATATCTTATCCTTTTTTGCCTAAGAAGAGATGCCGGGAAAAGAACTCGACAAATGCGCTCCATGGTGGAGGGTATATAAGATTCGGCCCGGCCGAACGCTTTTACATGTTAAATATTCGAATTTAATCCGAGATCTTCTATGTCATCTATAATCCACATATAAACTAAATTGTCTACATTGTCCACCGAATCGTTAACAGCAGGTTCCCTGGGTTCAAGCTTTGTTTTAAACTTTGGCTTAGGTCTGTCGCTTACGTGGATATCACAATGGACAAAAAATGTCTAAGTGAGACTGATTTGGCTACTCAGATCTTAACAAAACTGTCTTTTACACCTTTTTCTGATAAAAAAAATCGTTATGTAAGTGTAATTTTGCTAAAAATGTTGTCTAAACTAATTAAATTCCTTAAGTAAAAATGTAAAGAACCATTGCTTTAATAAGAATCATTTTGAATAAATTAAATGGCCACAGTAAATGTTAACTGGTCTTTTTGCCAAGAAATTCATCAGATTTGGTCTTCATTTGTCAACTGCTGATGTGGTAGAAAATGCCACAAATAACCTCTGGCCAAATAAAAGAGCATATAAAAAAAATAAAAAAAAAAATTATTTTCAGACCACTCACCCAAGCACACACTTTCCATCTGTCTGTGATGGTCAGTACATTTTGGCCAAGACTCACTTGATGACGATGATAACGATATATGTTGTTGTTTTCCTCACTTGGCTCTTGAAGTGTCTGTGTGTGTGTGTGTGTAAGTGCTGATGGTGGCATGGTCACATGCCTTGCATGCGTCGGTGGCCGCTTAACCTGCACAGATGACATTTCAGAGTAAAAAGTTAATTAAAATTTCATACATGAGACTTAACAAAAAAAAGCTACAAGAAAAAATAAAAATTTTAAATATACACATATACGAAAAGCATTTACAAGTCGTTTAAAAAAAAAGAAAAACAATTCATCTCTTCATTTTTGAAAGCATAATTAAGGATAACAAAATCCAAAGGGACACAACTCAAAGTTGCGTTCCAGATAAGGTGAGTGAAAAAATAAATGAGGTAAAGTGGACTTGGGTAAACAGATAATTACAACGAAGGGTTTCTTACTTTACAATATTTTAAGTATTTTTATACCCACCACCGAAGGATGGGGGTATATTCATTTTGTCATTCCGTTTGCAACACATCGAAATATCCATTTCCGACCCTATAAAGTATATATATTCTTGATCAGCGTGAAAATCTAAGACGATCTAGACATGTCCGTCCGTCTGTCTGTTGAAATCACGCTACAGCCTTTAAAAATAGAGATATTGAGGTGAAATTTTGCACAGATTCTTTTTTTGTCCATAAGCAGGTTAAGTTCGAAGATGGGCTATATCGGACTATATCTTGATATAGCCCCCATATAGACCGATCCTCCGATTTAGGGTCTAAGGCCCATAAAAGCCACATTTATTATCCGATTTTGCTGAAATTTGGGACAGTGAGTTGTGTTAGGCCTTTCGACTTCCTCTGTTAATTTGGCCCAGATCGGTTCAGATTTGGATATAGCTGCCATATAGACCGATCCTCCGATTTAGGGTCTTTGGCCCATAAAAGCCACATTTATTATTCGATTGTGCTGAAATTTGGGACAGTGAGTTGTGTTAGGCCTTTCGACTTCCTCTGTTAATTTGTCCCAGATCGGTTCAGATTTGGATATAGCTTCCATATAGACCGATCATCCGGTTTAGGGTCTTAGGCCCACAAAAGCCACATTTATTATCCGATTTTGATGAAATTCGTGACAGTGCATTGTGTAAGGCCCATCGAAATGCTACGTTAATTTGGCTCAGATCGGTACAGATTTGGATATAGCTGCCATATAGACCGATCCTCCGATTTATGGTGTTAGGTTCATAAAAGCCACATTTATTGTCCGATTTTGCTGAAATTTTGGACAGTGAGTTGTGTTAGGCCCTTCGACATCTTTCTTCAATTTGATCTAAATCGGTTCAGATTTGAATATAGCTGCAATATAGACCGATTTCTTGATTTATGGATTTGGGCCCATAAAATGCTCATTTATTGTCCGATGTCGCCGAAATTTAGGACAGTGAGTTAAGTTAAGCCCCTTGACATGTTTCTGCAATATCGCACAGATCGGTCCAGAGTTGGATATAGCTGCCATATAGACCGATATCTAGATTTTAAAAAACGCATTTATTGTCCGATGTCGCTGAAATTTGAGACAGTGAGTTTGGTTAGGCTCTTTGACGTCCTTCTTCAATTTTGCCCAGATCGGTCCAGATTTCAATATAGCTGTCATATAGACCGATCTCTCGATCTAAGGTTTTGGGCCCATGAAAGAGTCATTTATTGCCTGAAATTTTGGACAGTGTTACAGTTACGCTCTTCGACACTTTTATGCAACTTGGCCCAAATCGGTCCAGATTTGGATATAGCTACAATGTAGACCGATATCTCGATTTAAAGTCTTTGGCCCATAAAAGGCGCATTTATAATCCGATTTCACTGAAATTTGACACAGTGACTTATGTTAGGCTTTTCGACATCCCTGTCGTATATGGTTCAGATCGGTTTATTTTTAGATATTGCTAGTGTACTTATTAGTATTTGGTCCAAATCGGAACATAATTTGATATAACTGATATGGGACATAAGGTATGAAATTTTCACCGAATTTTGAGGAAAGGAGGTTAACATATATACCCAAGGTGGTGGGTATCCAAAGTTCGGCCCGGCCGAACTTAACGCCTTTTTACTTGTTAACGTTGTTAATGGTTTCAACTCAAGCGCAAGGTCAGAAACATAGAAATTAGTAGCCCTATTTGGTGAAAAACAAAAATTTTGACCGATTTCCATCAAAATTTAAAATTTTTGGAAGTGATAACGAAAAAATTTAGCTTTAGCTTGACGAAGCTTTGTTGGGGATATATGGTAATTTTTTTACGTAACCAACACGCAGGGGATGTCCTCTGTATATGCAGTGCACTGCGTAGGCAATTAGGAAAGTTAAGGGTTGGAGGGGGGAAAGAGGGAGTAGGGTTTATTGACATTAGTCTTAAATTTCTGAACGTCAATGTCGGCGGAAAAGACCTTAGCCGGAAGTCGAACCCACCTACGAATGGTGCGGGCGAAAAATTAATTTTCTCTGTAATACATGATTCGGTCGACTGGCCAAACAATTAAAAACGGGTGTGAGTTCCTAACAAGTCTTGTATTCCTGGTGAACATCCTAACGTCAGGGTTAAGAAGACGAATATCCCTGGAACACAAGCCATTAAAATAACGATAGAGCAATACAACGCTACCCACATTCCAACGATGTTCAAGAGAAACAATAGAATTGGATACCCTACTGTCCCCAATCAACACTATCGCTCTCTGTTGAACCCGGCCAAGTAGCTTCAAGGATGATTTTGGAGCTCCTGCCCATATATGAGAGTTATATTGCATCGTTGGCCTGATATAGGTAGTATAGACATTGAGAAGATCAGATGAGGTGTACCGCTTAAGAAAGCCCAAAACACTTGAATGCTTCTTTCGACACTTCGAATACGTGTTTTGACCAACGAACATCACATTGTATCTTCATCCCCAGAACATCAACAACATCTGACTGTTCAATGTCTATACCGTCGATAGATATCGACGATTGTAGGAGGGCAGTGAATGGCGAGTGATACAAGAAACAGCACTGCGTCTTCTGTGAGAGAGTGCCTCTTCCATAATGCGCCTCCAATACACAATTTTTTGAGGACTGGGAAACTTACAAAGGCCATATCTATATGGCAGTTATATGGAAATCTTGATCGATCTGGAACAAATTGCAAAAATATGTGGGGGGGCTTAACTTAACTCTCTATCCCAAATTTCGGCAACATCGGACAATAAATGCGCCTTTTATGGGCCCAAAACCTTAAATCGGAGGATCGGTCTATATGGCAGCTGTATCCAAATCTGAATTGATCAGGGCCAAATAAACGAAGGATGACGAAGGGCTTAACACAACTCACTGCCCCAAATTTCAACAAAATCGGACAATAAATGTGGCTTTTATGGGTCTAAGACCCTAAATTGGAGGATCGGTCTATATTGCAGCTATAACCAAATCTGGACCGATCTAAGCCAAATTGACGAAGGTGTCGAAGGGCCTAACACAACTCTCTGTCCCAAATTTCAGCAAAATCGGATAATAAATTTGGCTTTTGTGGGCCTAAGACTCCAAATCGGAGGATCGGTCTATATGGCAGCTATATTCAAATCTCGACCGATCAGAGCCAAGTTAACGAAGTATGGCGAAGGGCCTAAAGACAACTCATTGTTCCCAATTTCAGTAATTTCAGCGGATCGGTCTATATGGCAGCTATAACCAACGGAACTCACTGTCCCAAATTTCAGCAAAAACGGATAATAAATGTGTCTTTTATGGGCCTAAGTCCCTAAATCGGAGGAACGGTCTATATGGCAGCTATATCCAAATCTGAACCGATCCGAGCCAAATTGACGAAGGATGGCGAAGGGCCTAAGACAACTCACTGTCCCAAATTTCAGCAAAATTGGATAATAAATGCGCCTTTTATGGGTCCAAATCCTTAAATCGAAGGATCGGTCTATATGGCAGCTACATCCAAATCTGGACTGATCTGAGCTAAATTGACGAAGGATGGCGAAGGCCCTAACGGAACTCACTGTCGTAAATTTCAGCAAAATCGGATAATAAATGTGGCTTTTATGGGCCTAAGACCCTAAATCGGAGGAACGGTCTATATGGCAGCTATATCCAAATCTGAACCGAGCCAAATTAACGAAGGATGTCGTAGGGCCTAAGACAACTCACTGTCCCAAATTTCACCAAAATCGGATAATAAATGTGGCTTTTATGGGCTTAAGACCCCAAATCGGAGAATCAGTCTATATGGCAGCTATAACCAAATCTGAACCGATCCGAGCCAAATTGACGAAGGGTGGCGAAGGGCCTAGCACAACTCACTGTCCCAAATTTCATCAAAATCGGATATTTAGTGTGGATTTTATGGGCCTAAGACCCCAAATCGGAGGATCGGTCTATATGGCAGTTATATCCAAATCTGGACCGATCCGAGCCAAATTAACGAAGGATGACAAAGGGCTTAACACAACTCACTGTCCCAAATTTCAGCAAAATCGGATAATAAATGTGGCTTTTATGGGCCTAAGACCCTAAATCGGAGGATCGGTCTATATGGCAGCTATATCCAAATCTAGACCGATCTGAACCAAATTGATGAAGGATGTCGAAGGGCCTAACGCAACTCACCGTCCCAAATTTCAGCATAATCGGATAATAAATGTGGCTTTTATGGGCCTAAGACCCTAAATCGGAGGATCGGTCTATATGGTAGCTATATCCAAATCTGAACTGATCCGAGCCAAATTAACTAAGGATGTCGAAGGGCCTTAGACAACTCATTGTTCCCAATTTCAGCAAAATCGTATAATAAATGTGGCTTTTATTGACCTAAGACCTTAAATCGGCGGATCGGTCTATATGGGGGCTATATCAAGATATAGTCCGATCTTCCATCCATCTTCGAACATAACCTGCTTATGAACAAAAAAGGAACCTGTGCAAAGTTTCGACTCAATATCTCTATTTTTGAATTTGAATTTTAACAGACAGGCGGACAGATGGACAGACGGACGGACATGTCTAGATCATCTTAGATTTTTACGCTGATCACGAATATATATACCTTATAGGGTCGGAAAAGGATATTTCGATGTATTGGAAACAAAATGACAAAATGAATATACCCCCATCCTTCGGTGGTGGGTATACAAATTTATAAGAATCGGCCAAAATAAATAAATTATTCCCTAGGAAAACTTAAAATGCCCATATCTCCTTAACTAAGCCTCGTTGAGCGAAAATAAGGTTAATTCGTGATCACTTCCAAAAATTCGAAAAAAAATTATGAAAATCGGTCAAAAAATAAAATTTTCCCTAGGAAAACTTAAAATGGTCATATCTCCTTAACTAAACCTCGTAGAGCAAAATTAAGGTTAACCCGTGATTACTTCCAAAAATTTGAAAATTTTAAGAAAATAGGCCAAAAAATTAATTTTTCCCAAGGAAAACTTAAAATGGCCATATCTCCTTAACTAAGCTCTGTAGAGCAAAAGTAAGGTTTATGCGTGATCACTTCCAAAAATTCGAAAAATTTATGAAAATCGGTCAAAAAATTTAATTTTCCCTAGGAAAACTTAAAATGGTCATATCTCCTTAACTAAACCTCGTAGAGCAAAATTAAGGTTAACCCGTGATCACTTCCAAAAATTTTTGAAAATTGTTCAAAAAAAAAAATTTTTCCAAGTAAAACTTAAAATGGCCATATCTCTTTAACGAAGCCCCGTAGAACAAAAGTAAGGTTAATACATGATCACTTCCAAAAATTTATTAACTTCGGCCAAAAAAGGAATTTTTCTCTAGGAAAACTTAAAATGGCAATATATCCTAAACTTAGCCTAGTAGAGCAAAAGTAAGGTTAATTCGTTAACACTTCCAAAAATTTTAAAAATTTATGAAAATCGGCCAAAAAAGGAATTTTTCCCTAGGAAAACTTAAAATGGCATTATCTCCTTAACTAAGCTTCGTAGATCAAAAGTAAGGTTAATTCGTGATCATTTCCAAAATTTCAAAAATTTTATGAAAATCGGCAAAATTTTTTTTTTTAGGAAAACTTAAAATGGCCATATCTCCTTAACTAAGCCTCGTAGAGCGAATATAACGTTAATTCGTGATCACTTCCAAAAATTCGAAAAAAAATTATGAAAATCGGTCAAAAAATAAAATTTTCCCTAGGAAAACTTAAAATGGTCATATCTCCTTAACTAAACCTTGTAGAGCAAAATTAAGGTTAACCCGTGATCACTCCGAAAAATTTGAAAATTTTAAGAAAATAGGCCAAAAAATTAATTTTTCCCTAAGAAAACCTAAAATGGCCATATCTCCTTAACTAAGCCTCGTAGAGCAAAAGTAAGGTTAATTCGAGATCACTTCCAAAAATTCGAAAAAAATAATGAAAATCGGTAAAAAAAATTAATTTTCCCTAGGAAAACTTAAAATGGTCATATCTCCTTAACTAAGCCTCGTAGAGAAAAAGTAAGGTTAATTCGTGATCACTTCCAAAAATTCGAAAAAATTATGAAAATCGGTCAAAACATAAAATTTTCCCTCGAAAAACTTAAAATGGCCATACCTCCTTAACTAAGCTTCGTAGATCAAAAGTAAGGTTAATTCGTGATCACTTCCGAAAATTCGAAAAATGTATGAAAATCGGCAGAAAAAAGGATTTTAGCTAGGAAAACTTAAAATGGCGATATCTCCTTAACTAAGCCTCATAGAGCAAAAGTAAGGTTAATTCGTGATCACTTCCAAAAATCGAAAAATTTATGAAATCGCCAAAAAATTAATTTTTCCCAAGGAAAACTTAAAATTGCCATATCTCCTTAACTAAGCCCCGTAGAAAAAAAGTAAGGTTAAATCGTGTTCACTTCAAAAAATTCGAAAAAATTATGAAAATCGGTCAAAAAATAAAATTTTCCCTAGGAAAACTAAAAATGGTCATATCTCCTTAACTAAACCTCGCATAGCAAAATTAAGGTTAACCCGTGATCACTTCCAAAACTTTTAAAAATTTATGAATATGGATCAAAAAATAGATTTTTGTTAAGGTAGCCATATCTCGTTAACTAGGCCTCGTAGAGGAAAAGTAAGGTTAATTCATGATCACTTCCAAAATTTCAAAAAACTTAAGAAAATCGCTCAAAAAAATTCTTCCCTAAGAAAACTTAAAATGGCCATATCTCCTTAACTGAGCCTCGTAGAGCAAAATTAAGGTTAATTCATGATCACTCCCAAAAATTCGAAAAATGTATAAAATAGGCCAAAAAAAGAATTTTTCCCTAGGAAAACTGAAAACGTCGTATCTCCTTAACTAAGCCTCGTAGAGCAAAAGTAAGGTCACGATCACTTCCGAAAATTCGAAAAAAATATGAAAATCGGTCAAAAAATTAAATTTTCCCTAGGAAACTTAAAATGGTCATATCTCCTTAACTAAACCTTGTAGAGCAAAATTAAGGTTAACCCGTGATCACTCCGAAAAATTTGAAAAATTTATGAAAATCGGTCAAAAAATGATTTTTTCCCTAGAAAAACTTAAAATGGCCATATCTCCTTAACTAAGCCTGTAGAGCAAATGTAAGCTTAATGCGTGATCACTTTCAAAAGTTCACAAAAATTTATGAAAATCAGCCAAAAAATTGAATTTTTCCCTAGGAAAACTGAAAATGGCCATATCTCCTTAACTAAAACTTGGAGGGCTCTTTTAAAACTTTAAATGATTAATTTTCTGAAGCCTGGTAGTGCTAAACCTAAGGTTTTTTCATGATTCCTTTCAAAAATTCAAATCGTTTATGATTTGATGCTTTCCCCATAATTCATTATTTATGCATTCCACATCGCATATGCCTGTTTTCCCTTTGCTTAATAGCTACAATAGAACTGCTGCAACTACATAGACTATGGTCTGTAATGACATTGGCAATGACCAATGGCACTTCGGTTTGGTTAGTCGCTAATTCACTTTCACTGTTAGACGAGTGGTACTGAATCACTTTCATTTGTTTGATAGCATGCACCATGCTTTTTCATAGTCCTACTACCACTCAGCAACAAAATACAATGGGATTAGGGTTAGTTTTTTTTTCCCACCACTACGAGCATATTTGTTTGGTCGCTGTCTATTCTGGTTTAGCCATATGTTTGCTGGTTTAGATCGAAGTCCATAGACATGATTCTATGATGGCAGAGTAAGTTTTCCATGCACTCTGATGGGGGGGGGGGGGGGAGGAAATATGCATGATTGTAAATCCTTTTAACCTTTTTTTTTGCTTTTTGTTGATTGCCATTTAGTTTCTGTTGTGACAAAGTGCTGGGGATTTGGTTATTTTTGTTCGATTTAAATATTCAATGGTTTTTGTGGTCTTACATTTAAATAGGAAAAGAGTTGGGAGACAATTTTTGACATATTCCATTCGTACTCTGTGATATTTTAGCCAGTACATCTGCCTTTTGCTCATGTCATATGTAAAGTCCATGAATTGAATTTATTGTCCTTGTATGTGTGCCATGGCTTTGGGTTTTGTGGCTTTAGTTAAAAATCTCCATTATCATCAATAAGCTGACCATTGTTTTAAAACTTTTATTACATTTTAATTATGGTCACAAAGTTTATTTTTGAGTAATTAATTTTTCATATTGCAGTGGTGGTAACCAAATGTATGTGTGTGGGAGAGAGAGGGAGAATACAAGAGAGAAGGTTGTGAATTAATCACATAAGCGAAATGAAATGAAAATATAATAACTATGAGATACACATAAGTTCGAATTTTATATTGGGTGCCCAAAAAGTATTGCGGATTTTTTTAAAAGAAAGTAAATGCAGTTTTAATAAAACTTAGATTGAACTTTAATCAAATATACTTTTTTACACTTTTTTCTAAAGCAAGCTAAAAGTAACTGACAGAAGAAAGAATGCAATTACAGAGTCACAAGCTGTGAAAAAATTTGTCAACGCCGACTATATGAAAAATCCGCAATTACTTATTGGGCAACCCAATACATCCCATTAAACTGAATCACGGTTGGCGAGTTCTTCAGATCGACAAAAGCCAAAATGAACCTAACAGTGACTGTTCAGTTTCTAAATTTAAGGTGGAGATCCGTGTTACACAACACAGCATCACTCCCGCGTTACCATAAGAAAAATATTTCAACGGAGAATATTTCCCAGGTAGCGTTCAGTTGCAGAGTTGCCGTGATTTACCAGTGCAGGGGTAGTGGATTATATTCCCCCCAATGACTTTCGTTCCTTCATTACTGTGATCATAAAAGACTTTGCGCCCAAAGTTGCACAAGTTGCCTTTGTTGGTGTTTATTATGGATGGACTGGCAGTAGGTTCGGGCGTAGATACAGACACAGGGACTTGTTGTTAAGCATCTTAATGAACAACAATTTTGGTCACTTATAAAAAGAATATGGCTTTTGATAAATTTTTCTACTTGAAAATGATACTCTGTGCATGATGCGTTGATAATGAGCTCAATTAATACAGGACATTTATCTTCGAGTTTCAAGACTTGAAATACTTAAGGAAGCAAAAAGGTAAAAGAAAATCGCTGATATAAAACAGACATTATGTTTCCAAATTGGAACGTGTAAACCAAAACCCAGATTAAACTTCGTGAGCTTTTATGGGTTGCCCAAAAAGTAATTGCGGATTTTTAAAAGAAAGTAAATGCATTTTTAATAAAACTTAGAATGAACTTTAATCAAATATACTTTTTACACTTTTTAACAGCTGATAACTGACGGAAGAAAGAATGCAATTACAGAGTCACAAGCTGTGAAAAAATTTGTCAACGTCGACTATATGAAAAATCCGCAATTAATTTTTGGGCAACCCAATATAAGTCGTACTCGATATAAAAATAGTTTCCATTTAGACCAGTCACTCAATTCGATTACTAGAGCCCATAGAGTGCGCAATGCCTAATCAACTTGGCTCACATTTTGCACAATGGCTTCTGTTTTGACTTCCAGTAATCTCCTCCTTTTTATAGCCGAGTCCGAACGTTGTACTACAGCGTGATATCTTTTTGGGGAGAAGATTTTACTTGGCACAGTACCGCACAAATGTTGCCAGTATTAGAAGGGGGGTAATCACCGCTGACATTTTTATCTGTTGTTCTCGCCAGTATTCGAAAACAGGTATTAATAGTCATAAACAGACATGCTATCCCCTGCGCCACGCTGGCCTTCTGTTTCATAGATGCATCTTCGTTTCTTTCTGAAATTTCTCTTAATATGTGGGGATCTAATGAAAATACCATACTTCAGTACTTGATAGCCGAATGAGAGGGGGCGGACACTTCCCCCTACAGCAATTTTCAAAAACGTCAGATCTCCAAGAAAGAAGCAACAATTTAAGCGAAATTGTACTAAAGCAAAAACCCGATTTTTAAAAAGAAATATTTGCAATCAAGCAATCTGGGGGAGCGCCCCACCCAAACGGGCATGTTTATCGATTGTGACAAGATGGGTATCAAATGAAAAGTTTTTGGGAGAAGAGTACAAGTCTAGCATACAAATTTGTTTCCGTGAGTCTAGGGACGTCCAATACCAAAAAAAAACAAGTAAGAGCGTGCTAAGTTCGGCCGGGTCGAATCTTATATACCCTCCACCATTGATCACATTTGTCAAGATCTATGCACAGTATCTCTTTTAAGATAAACATAGAATATTGAATAAGAACTGTTATGCTATTGGAGCTATATCAAGTTACAGTCCGATCCGGACCATAAATGAATGCTGAACATTGCAGAAGTCATTATGTAGTATTTCAGTTCATTCGGATTAGAATTGCGCCTTATAGGGGCTCAAGAAGCAAACTCGGGAGATAGGTTTATGTGGCAGCTGCATCAAGCTATTGATCGATTCAGACCATATTAGACACGTATGTTGAAGGTCATGAGAGAAGCCGTTGCAAAAATTTCAGCCAAATCGGATGAGAATTGCGCCATCTAGAGGTTCAAGAAGTCAAGATTCCAGATCGTTTATACGGCAGCTATATCAGTTCTATATCGATTTACGCCATACTAAGCACAGTTATTGAAAGTCATAACAAAACACCTCATGCAGAATTTCAGCCAAATCGGATGAGAATTGCGCGCTCTATTGGCTCGAGAAGTCAAGATTATCAACCGATTTGAATCATACTTAGCACAGTTATTGGAAGTCATAACAAAACACTACGTGCAAAACGTCAGTTAAATCGGACGCGAATTGCGACCTCTAGAGGTTCAAGAAGTCAAAACACGAGATCGGTTATATGGCAGCTATATCAAAATATGGACCAATTTAAACCATACTTAACGTAGTTGTTGGATATCATAACAAAACACGTCGTGCAAAATTTCATTCCAATCGGATAAGAATTGCGCACTCTAGAGGCTCAAGAAGTCAAGACCCAAGATCGGTTTATATGGCAGCTACATCAAAACATGGACCGATATGGCCCATTTACAATACCAACCGACCTACACTAATAAGAAGTATTTGTGCAAAATTCTAGCGGCTAGCTTTACTCCTTCGGAAGTTAGCGTGCTTTCGACAGACAGACGGATGGACATGGCTAGATCGACATAAAATGTCGCGACGATCAAGAATATTATACTTTATGGGGTCTCAGACTAATATTTCGAGTAGTTACAAACAGAATGACGAAATTAGTATACCCCCCATCTTATGGTGGAGGGTATAACAATTTTGGTCACTTATAAAAAAATATGGCTTTTGATAAATTTTTATACCCTCCACCATAAGATGGGGGGTATACTAATTTCGTCATTCTGTTTGTAACTACTCGAAATATTAGTCTGAGACCCCATAAAGTATAATATTCTTGATCGTCGTGAAATTTTATGTCGATCTAGCCATGTCCGTCCGTCTGTCCGTCCGTCCGTCTGTCCGTCCGTCTGTCTGTCGAAAGCACGCTAACTTCCGAAGGAGTAAAGCTAGCCGCTTGAAATTTTGCACAAATACTTCTTAATAGTGTAGGTCGGTTGGTATTGTAAATGGACCATATCGGTCCATGTTTTGATATAGCTGCCATATAAACCGATCTTGGGTCTTGACTTCTTGAGCCTCTAGAGTGCGCAATTATTATCCGATTGGAATGCAATTTTGCAAGACGTGTTTTGTTATGATATCCAATAACTGTGGCAACTATGGTTCACATCGGTCCATAACCTGATATAGCTGTCATATAAACCGATCTTGGGTCATAACTTCTTGAGCCTCTAGAGTGCGCAATTATTATCCGATTGGAATGAAATTTTGCACGAAGTATTTTGTTATGATATCCAACAACTGTGTCAAGTATGGTTCAAATCGGTTCATAACCAGATATAGCTGCCATATAAACCGATCTGGGATCTTGACTTCTTGAGCCTCTAGAGGTCGCAATTCTTATTCGAATTGGCTGACATTTTATACAGGTCCCCAACATATAATTTAATTGTGGTCCAAACCGGACCATATCTTGATATCGCTCTAATAGCAGAGCATATCTTTTCTTATATCCTTTTTTGCCTAAGCGAGATGCCGGGAAAAGAACTCGACAAATGCGATCCATGGTGAAGGATATATAAGATTTGGCCCGGCCGAACTTAGCACGCTTTTCCTTGTTATACCCTCCACCATAAGATGGGGGGTATACTAATTTCGTCATTCTGATTGTAACTACTCGAAATATTCGTCTGAGACCCCATAAAGTATATATATTCTTGATTGTCGTGAAATTTTACGTCGATCTAGCCATGTCCGTCCGTCTGTCCGTCCGTCCGTCCGTCCGTCTGTCTGTCGAAAGCACGCTAACTTCCGAAGGAGTAAAGCTAGCCGCTTGAAATTTTGCACAAATACTTCTTATTAGTGTAGGTCGGTTGGTATTGTAAATGGGCCATATAAACCGATCTTAGGTCTTGACTTCTTGAGCCTCTAGAGTGCGCAATTCTTATCCGATTGGGATGAAATTTTGCACGAAATGTTTTGTTATAATATCCAACAACTGTGCCAAGTATGGTTCAAATCGGTGCATAACCTGATATAGTTGCCA
Organism: Stomoxys calcitrans; assembly: GCF_963082655.1. Taxonomy (NCBI): domain Eukaryota; kingdom Metazoa; phylum Arthropoda; class Insecta; order Diptera; family Muscidae; genus Stomoxys; species Stomoxys calcitrans. The sequence continues at coordinate 182,827,818 of NC_081554.1, read as the reverse complement.
TATAAACCGATCTTGGGTCTTGACTTCTTGAGCCTCTAGAGTGCGCAATTCTTATCCGATTGGAATGAAATTTTGCACGACGTGTTTTGTTATAACATCCAATAACTGTGCCAAGTATGGTTCAAATCGGTCCATAACCTGATATAGCTGCCATATAAACCGATCTTGGGTCTTGACTTCTTGAGCCTCTAGAGGGCGCAATTCTTATCCGAATGGAATGGAATTTCGCACGACGTGTTTTGTTATGATACCCAACAACTATGCCAAGTATGGTTTAAATCGGTCCATAACCTGATATAGCTGCCATATAAACAGATCTTGGGTCTTGACTTCTTGAGCTTCTAGAGGGCGCAATTCCTATCCGATTTGGCTGAAATTTTGCATGACGTATTTTATTTTTACTTTCAACAAATGTGTCAAATAAAGTTCAAATCGGTTCATAACCTGATATAGCTGCCATATAAACCGATCTGGGATCTTGACTTCTTGACCCCTAGAGGTCGCAATTATTATCCGATATGCCTGAAATTTTGTACGACGGATCCTCTCATGACCATCAACAAACGTGTTTATTATGGTCTGAATCGGTCTATAGCCCGATACAGATCCCATATAAATCGTTCTCTCTATTTTACTTCGTGAGCCCCAATGGGCGCAATTCTTATACGAATTGGCTGAAATTTTACACAGGTCTCCAACATATAATTTAATTGTGGTCCGAACCGGTCCATATCTTGATATCGCTCTAATAGCAGAGCAATTTTTCTTATATCCTTTTTTGCATAAAGAAGAGATGCCGGGAAAAGAACTCGACAAATGCGATCCATGGTGGAGGGTATATAAGATTCGGCCCGGTCGAATTTAGCACGCTTTTACTTGTTTTTTTTTTTTAATTTTGGACGCGACTGAATTATATTGGGTTAGAATAGTTTTAAGTGACAGTTTGCCATCAGACTCACTTGGACATTTTTGGCCTTTGTGGTACCACAGGAATAGGGAAAGTAATCCATTCAGATCGCTTCAAACAGCTGAACATCTTGCGAATGTTCACATCCGCTAGCTCAGACAAGCTGTCAAAGGAATGAGAACCTAAAGTTTAACTGCCAGTGCGGTACACACACACCAGACGACGTAGAATAGCATTCCAAGGGCCTCGATCTGCTGAGCTTATTCTAAAATCTCTGACACCAAGCTTCGAGGTGTCTTCCACCTCTTGATCACTGGAAGACCAAAAGCCCGATGAAAAGATCAAGTGATGGCAGACACCTCAAAGCTTGGTGACAGAGATTTAAAAATGAGAGCAGAAGATCGAGGCGCTTGGAACGCTATTCTACGTTCGCCTAGTGAAACAAATATTCTGTCATAGCCAATTAAAGTAAAGTAAAGTGGCTCTAAAAGTTAAAATCGGGCGATATACGCTTGCAGAGCCACCGCATATCCCCGATTTTCACTCCAAGAGCCACTTCAAGTGCATATATTGACCAATCTTGCCAAAATAACCCATCTGAGAACATCCGGCGAGGTCCATCAAAATTGGTTCAGAATTGTATATAGCTCCCACATTGTGCTTATAGATAGATGTAGGGTGTTATACAGTCGGCACAGCCCGACTTTTGCCCATGAAAAGTATGAGCTGAATCGGTACATAAACCGATATAGCTCCTATATCAACCAATTCTAGGATTCTGGAACCTAGAAGTCTCAATTTTCATCCGCGTTGGCTGTAATTTGGTGTCTGAAGTACACTTATGCCCTACAACACTCACGCCAAATCCTATCCAGATAGGTTGTTTGTTTGTCGGTTTGATTGTTTGTTCCGTATAGATTCAAAAACGGCTGAACCGATTACCTTTTTCACAGATTGTGTAGGTTGGTCTGGAAGGAATCATAGGTTATATAATTTTTTGATATCGGGAGGGGGGTGGACCCTCTCCCTTACCAAAAAGTACTACCCAAAAATAAAAGTGGACCGATGGGGACAAAATGCTATTCAAATGAAAGGTATTCAAAAGTAGAGTACGCATTTCATAATGAAAGTTGGGTCCAAGAACCTGGGGGCCCGCCCCTGCTTCAAAATCCCCTAAAATAGGTTTATTTGACGATCATGACAATATGGGACTCAAATGAAAGGTATTCGGGAGCAGATTACGAATATGTTAACGAAGTAGGAATAGGCTTTATAGTTTATTGATAACGGAAAGGGGTGGGCCCTCCCCCGTTACCTCAAAGACACCACCCAAAATCAAAAGTGGACCGATGAAGACAACATGGGTGTCAAATGAAAAGTATGCGGGAGTAGATAACGAATCGTTCATATAAATTCATGTCGAAGTATAGCGGGTCACCCCACGCCCACAAAAACGCCCAAAATGGGCACATTAGCCAATCACGGATATATGAGAGTCGGTTTGTTTGTTCCGTATAGACTGAAAAACGGCAGAACCGATTGTGTAGGTTGGTCTGGAAGGAAACATAGGTTGTATAATTTTTCGATATCGGAAGGGGAACGGACCCTCCCCCTTATGCCAAAAAACACAACCCAAATTCAAAAGTGGACCGATCGGGACAATATAGCTAACAAATGAAAGGTATTGGAGAGTAGAATACGAATATGGTTTTAAAATTTGAGTCGAAGCTCCCATCGGGGCGCCCCAACCCCAAAACTCCCCCAAACAGACATATTGGACGTTCATTTCAATATGGATATCAAATGAGAAGTATGCGGGAGTAGGTAACGAATTTGGCATACAAATTCATGTCGAAGTATAGCGGGTCACCCCACCCCTACAAAAACGCCCAAACTGGGCACATTGGCCATTAACGGATATATGGGACTAGGTTTGTTTGTTCCGTATAGAGGGTACCCCATCCCAAAACTTCTCTAAACAGATATATTCGAATTTCATGTCAATATGGGACTCAAATGAAAAGTATTAGGCAGTAGATCAGAAATATAGTATAAAACATTAGGTCCAAGTAATGGGAGGTACGTCACCACCAAATGGGCGTATTAGCCGATCATGACTTAATGGGACTCAAATGAAAGATATGAGGGAGTAGATTACAAATATGACATTAAAATTTGCCAATAAAAAGGAGGCGCTTTTCCTCCTAAAGATACGTCAAATGGGTTATTTGACTTATTATGACAATATGGGACTCAAATGAAAGGAATTTGAGAATAGAAAACGAATTTGATATCCAATTTTAATATCCTAAGGCGTACCCCAAAACATTTGGATCCAATGTTCTGGGGTACGCCTTAGGGCACCCCCTAAACTGAACTTCATTTCCTCTGGGAATAAATAACGAATTTGATATCTATTATCAGTGCAATGTGCAGGTGGCCGCCCCAGCCCAGCCCCCTGGCAAATTCTCACACATCAATGAGTGCAAGTTTCAATTCAAGTTTAAACTCAATGATAAGGGACCTTTTTTAAAGCCGATTCCGGACGGCGTCCCGCAGTGCGACACCTCTTTGGGGAAAATTTTTTAAATGACCAGGCATGGCATTGTTTCTCGCAAATGTCGCCAACATTAGGAGGGGATAAAAAAACGTTTTGTCCGATGTTCTCGCCAGGATTCGAACGCGTTCAGCGTCATAGGCTACAATGGCACGAATTCGATATCCACATTCAGAGCGAAGTGTCCGCACACTAAAAAGTTATTAGAGAGTTAAAGAAAGCGCAGCGGAGCGGGCCCGGTTCGACTAGTCTACCATTTGAACGATCTTCGGATTTTACTTCGTGAACTTCATGGTTCAAGTCGGTATATAAACTGATATAGCTCCTTCACAAACGGAGCTCTCAATTCTCCTTGTTTGGTTTCTGAAAGCTTTAAGTTTTGTTCGGGTTGGTAGACATTTGGTACGTAGAGTAAATTTTTAGCATTTTTGGATGGGTTCCCAAGATACGGCCCGGCCGAAGTTAGCACGATTTTACTCGTTATAGTCTTCAACGTTTTCAGCTCACATTGAATATTTCGAAATTTTTGGTAAATTTTCTACACAAAATGAATAGAAAATTATTCCGTGTAGTACATGACCTGCTACATGTCAATTTTTTTTTTATCCTTCAGAAAAACTTCTCAATAACACAAAAGGTTTTTATAGACATGGGAGCAGGTAAAGTTAGGCAACCTCACTTAAGGCAAAAAGGACACTAAGAAAATTTTCTTATTGGCTAACCCAAACCGTTTCTTTGTTCTAATGATTCAAAGGGATTTGGTTGTGTCATAAAAATCCTACCTGTTTTAATGGTGAGTTACTTGATTTTCCAATATGACTTCCAGGTACCTTTTAGGTGTTTTAGAAAAAACCACAACATTTGTATACTAGACCCACGTGATCCATTTGTCAGATAATCCCTAACTGTATTAAGGCTTTAACAATTTCTGAGAAGACCTAATGGAGAAGTGAGAGAGATTAACCGCCTTACCTGTATTGTGCAACGCAACCATAGTTTGGGTTTATAAACCCTTGCCAATAGGACAAGGAGTATCAGTTGTAAACTGTAACGTCTAACGTTAACAACGCTTTAAACTAAAATATATCTCTAAGAAAATGAGTTCTCAAAAGACATCAGTGAAGATGGCTTCACGCAAAAAATATCCCGCTCCCTTGCCACCTGTTAATCATACATTGAATAAAGGAGAGCATATCCCGGATGCTGCAGCAAAATCCCAAACCAAGAAACTTGCTCTCCGGAAGGTCAAGAAGTTTGTCTCCAAAATCAATCAGAAGATATCACAATTTATGGATGCTGCCAATGATGTCAAGCGCTATCAAACTTTGGTTGATGATTTCTCACCGACAACCAAGTCTAAGGTGAAGATCGGCCATCCACTGAACATTGTAGGACCCAACATTAGAGGCAACCTGGAAGAGAAATTTGAAAAGCACATAACAACAAAGTCAATGGGAATTGTTGCCAAAGAGGAAAATTTGTTCAATTTTGTATTGGATCCCTTTGCTGAATATCCTTGCTATGGAGGACAAGAAATTTTCAATTTCCCCAAACAATCATTGGACCCAAAAAAGGATTTTAAAGACAAATCAAATGGCCTCTATGAGGGTAGGGTGAAAGAAGTCATCAAAAATTTCGAAACTATGGAAATTGTTCAGAAACTGGAACAACCAACTACTGCCAGCAAAATGAGTTCACTCAGGCCTTGCTCTACTGCTGATGAGGTCAAAAATTCCCCTAAGCCCATTGTTGGAGAAATGGCTACCTTTGCTGTTACTAAACCCATACCACCTCCACGTCGCAAGAAACGTTTTGGGGTGGTATTCAAGGAACCTTTGACTGAACCCCATATTATGTCCATCACACCCAAGACAAAGACTTGTGACATTGAAGAGGATAGTGAATCTGGATTCTCTAGTTTGCCAAAGGTAGGTTTTAAAAAATTTCTCTTAGCCTTGTATAGAAAATAATTTTCTATTCCCTTACAGACCACCAGCGATGAATCTCAACCTGAAGGTAAACAATCTCCCTCAAAGCCTATGAAACCTTTAAGGAAAAAGAAAATGCGGTGTAGACCCAGTTGGATTAAGGAAAATTCCTTGGTAATCAGAAATTCCCTGTGTGCCACCGATTCCGAATCGGATGGTCAAAAGTTGCAGAAAACTCCCAAAAAGGGCCTTAAGGGAAATTCGCCATGTCTGACACCTTCCTCCCCTCTACCATATAAGGAAACTGAACTCTGTCAGGAAGATTGGGATCAATCCCTTATGAGAGTGGTCAACTCACCCAATAAGGTAAAGTCGGCTTATACCTTAACCGTTGTGACACCATTCCCTTTGAAAAATGCCTCCGTTAAACATAAAAGAGAGGAGTTTCAAACTGGGGTCACAAAGGATATCTTGGGAGAAATGCATGAAAGCTATGATCATGGTTTCAATACAGAAAGCGAAACCAGTCCCTGCAAGTCTAACCTGGAATCGCCCAAGAGAAATGAGCTACAGCAGGCTTCAAAAGGCTTAAACTTGCCTTCGAATTTCTCCACTCCCATAAAAAGTCTTAGGCAAAGGAATCTCAACTCAGCCTTTAAGGAATGTGGGGAATCTCCCCAAAAACTCTTCAGTCCCATAAGTTCCCACACACCTATGAATAGCAATGGCCGAAGTTGCAATGATTCTCGCCACAATTCCTTGGCCATGCAAGTCATACCTGAGGATCACTCGCTGGAACATAAGCAAAATCCACCACAAACCCCTGGCGGCAATGGAGTCCCTAATACTCCCTTCATAGATGGCAGTGCTCACAGTTTTCGAAGCACCTCCTCATTTTGGATACAGTCGGGTGACTTTTCTATTGCCCTGGAAATCTTCAAAACCGAAGCCGAGCGTCTGCGTTTGCTCTATGAGATTTTCTCTCAGCGTAGTTGTGAAGCCAAAGATGTTCACTTTGGTATAGATGATCAAAAATTCTCGGTTCATCGTAATCCTGTAGAGGGCTCAGTTCCCCGCTTCAAATCATCTGGGCAAAAGGAAACCTCCCATTATTGGTTCTCCACTGGTGACATGACCATACCATTTAGTGGCAAATATTTACCCAAAGAGAAAATTCGTAGAATTTTTCATTTCCTTAAATCATCGGTGGAAGAGACTGGAGTATTGCGTTTTGGTGTTGATGCCATGGAATTCTCTAATGTCTCTGAATTCTGGATGCAATCACCGAAATTTTCTTTGGAAAGCAATTACAGCATGCTGGTGGGATTACACTCGGTTACGGGCAATGGTCTGGAAGAATTTCGCCAAAATTTTTGGCCACACTCAGAATCGGAGATGAGGCAAAACCAGACAAATTGTGAAGAGTTGTCTACTTTGCCTGGCAAATCGTTTTCGCACTACGATTGTAATTTGGAAAATAATGAAGAAATATCGATTGGCAACGATTCGCTAGGTATGCAGATATTTGGTGATATTTCTGCCAACGAGTCATTAGATGATCTTTTTGTGTGATAATGCCATCAAGTTTAGCTCTAAGAATTTACCTTTTATTGTTTTAAATTATTTGTAAAGTTAAATAAAAAAAAATATTCTTAAACATAAAATAAAAATTTTTTACTTGTTATCAAGGGGTACAAACGATAGAATTCTCAAAAAATATTTTTTTGGGTAGATAATCCCAAAGCCGGAATTCCTGGAGGATGGTGTACTACCTTACTGACCAAGTTACTGAAGGATATCCTTCACAAGAATTTCCATCCATAACTTTGCTTAGGAGGTTGATGATCTACGACTGTTTCTAGTGGAGCGGCGGATCTAGATCCCGGACATAGGCTTAGAATGGGCTCCAAAGACCCTCCAAGATGGTGTACTCCCTTACTGACCAAGTTACTGCGGTGATGGTATCAGGCCGTAGCATGTTGTCTTCTACTGAAAACTCGATTGGTGGAGTGGATGCTCCAGGCTCCACAAGTCAACAAACTACTCGTCAGCGGTGGCTTTTAATGAAGACACTTGATTGGAGTCTTGAGGACAAGGCCGTACCTATTTTATCTTCGCAGGCCCGTAATTTGTCTAGGCCATCGGCCGTCCCTGGCAAACCAATACGCTCTTTAAGAGGTTAAATTAATAAAAGTGCCACTATCTCAGGTTTGTTGGGAAGCTCTATGCGACTGATCCTAAAACTCTCAACGATAAGGAGAGAAACTCCCTTAAATGGGTTTGGAGATTCGCTGCACAGGCTACCCCAAAGGCTACACGTTTAGATTCAGAAACCACAGGGCAGTCAGTCAAAAGGCTGTGGTCACCTAGAGGGTATCCCATCAGCAAAAGCACCAGGTTGGGTTAAGTAAAAGTTTCAGTCCTTTGCAGGCGCACTTGCAAATTTGCCCAAGAACATTCCACTAAGGAACACGGGCAAACTTCTCACACATCAATGAGTGCAGTCCGATTCAAGTTCTTAAGCCCAATGAAAAGGGGCCTCCTTTTTATAGCCAAGTCTGAACGGTGTGCCGCAGTGCGACATGTCTTTTGAGGAGAAGTTTTTACATGGCATAGTACCTCACAAATGTCGCCAGCATTAGGAGGGGATAACCACCGCTGAAAAATGTTTCTGATGGTCTCGCCAGGATTCGAACCCAGGCGTTCAGCGTTATAGGAGGACTATATACCAACCTCTGCGATACGGTGGCCTCTTTTGAAGATAATTTTAAGGCCATGGTGATACCACAGTACCGACAGACCGAGGCCTTTGGGGAGAATCTAACCCATGACCCCGCAATGGTAATCCGAGCTCTCTACCAACTCGGCTACCAAGGCGTCTACCAAAAGAACTAAGGCAAACAATAGTAATATGGGTGCAGAAACAGTTGCTAATATCGCTAAGGACTACTTGGTGTTGGTAGTTGGTGACAAGGGAGAAAAACACCGCTGCTTACCTAGGAACAATTGGAGTAGTATAGTCAATGGACTGTCTAAATGTGTATACTGACGTCCTGGCAGAATTGCCAGGTCCTCTTCCAAGATTCTTCCCCAGAGAGAAGGACCCCCAGAGAGACGGACATACAGGTAGACAAAGGGTTGGTCTGAGCTCAGGCCACTAGCGGGTTCAGAAGGTGCTAGTTGGCTGAATGTCCTTCAGACATTAAGGTCGGCTGCAAAGAATAATCAGCCTAACACAAGAAGCAGCAGGCCCCAGAAGAGGTTCTGCCGCATGAATGGTTAGTGCACCCACATTCATTGGGATGAAAATCAAGGAGCTTCTGACACATATTGGGCGGCCTCCTGGTCCAGCTCTGATTTCTCCAGGTTAAAAACGGTTATGTTCAAGGTCTTGGTAGCTAGGCGAAAACCGCATCGAGTAGGAACCTGGAAAATAACGGAAATGGAAAAGTCACGAGAACTAAATGTGGTACACAGTGTTGTCTCTTCATACATTCGTTGGACAAAAATATGAAGAGTTAACATAGAGCTCTAAAATTTTGCACAGATGTATTGGGTTGCCCAAAAAGTAATTGCGGATTTTTCATATAGTCGGCGTTGACAAATTTTTTCACAGCTCTTCCGTCAATTATCAGATGTTACTTTTAGTTTGCTTTAGAAAAAAAGTGTAAAAAAGTATATTTGATTAAAGTTCATTCTAAGTTTTATTAAAACTGCATTTACTTTCTTTTAAAAAATCCGCAATTACTTTTTGGGCAACCCAATAATTGCTTTCGGATAGAGATAACTGAAATCTGGCCAGCCGCAACACTGGATTTAGTTAAGATGGAAGATATTCCCTCTCGAACAATGGCAAACGCATGGGTACCAAGGATTCCTTCAGATCCAAAATCCACACTAGGGGGAAAATGCATATATATTGGCCCATGTAGTTTACATTAAGGAACAGGGGCAAACTTCACACACATCACTGAGAGCTGTCAATGATAAGGCATCACATTTTTATAGTCGAGTACGAACGGAGTGCCTCAGTGGGAGGAAGTTTTACATGGCATTGTACCTCACAAATGTCGCCTGCATTTGTGGGGGATAACCATCGCTGATTTTTTTTTTTTTTTTTTTTTTTTTTTATGCCCTACACCATAGAATGAGGGTATACTAATTTCGTCATTCCGTTTGTAACACCTCGAAATATTCGTCTAAGACCCCATGAAGAGTATATATTCTTGATCATCATGACATTTTAAGTCGATCTCGATCTCTTATCATTGAGCTTCAAACTTGAGTCGGACTGCACTCATTGATATGTGAGAAGTTTGCCCCTGTTCTTTAGTGGAATTTTCATGGAGAAAATTTGCAATTTTTGCCATGTCCGCACGTCTGTCTGTCGAAAGCATGCTAACTTTCGAAGGAGTAAAGCTAGCCGCTTGAAATTTTGCACAAATACTTCTTATTAGTGTAGGTCGGTTGGTATTGTAAATGGGCCATATCGGTACATGTTTTGATATAGCTGCCATATAAACCGATCTTGGGTCTTGACTTCTTGAGCCTCTTGAGGGCGCAATTCTTATCCGATTGGAATGAAATTTTGCACGACGTGTTTCATTATGATAACCAACAACTGTGTCAAGTATGGTTCAAATCGGTCTATAACCTAATATAGCTGCCATATAAACCGATCTTGGGTCTTGACTTCTTGAGCCTCTAGAGTGCCCAATTCTTATCCGATTGTAATGAAATTTTGCACATAGTGTTTTGATATCACTTCCAACAACCGGTCAAATCGGTTCATAACCTGATATAGCTGCTATAAAAACCGATCTAGGGTTTTGACTTCTTGAACCTCTAGAGGGCGCAATCTTATCCGATTTGGCACAGATTTTGTACAACGGCTTCTCCCATGGCCCTCAACATACGTGTGCAATATGGTATGAATCGATCTAAAGCTTGACACAGCTCCCATATAAACCGATCTCCCGATTTTGCTTCTTGAGCCTCGAATTGGAGTATAATTTAAAAAAAGCTCCACCTCCTCCTCCGCCCATATTCATTATTCTTTATTTGCCTAAAAAGAGATACTGCGCAAAGAACTCGACAGATGCGATCCATGGTGGAGGGTATATAAGATTCGGCCCGGCCGAACTTAGCACGCTCTTACTTGTTTTTGGACTAAGAATTCCTGTATTAAACTACTGAAGGCTAAGGGAATGGGAGAAACAGGGCTTACATTCTAACAAACAGCAATGTTTTTCTGCTCTGACCATTTGATTACAAAAATACTGCAAATCGGACGAATATATATGTGGGAGCTGTGTCTACATCTAAACCGATTTCAAGCAAACTTTATGGACATTGTGGAAGTCGTCGAGGAAAGCTTAGTACAAAATTTTGGGAAGATTGGTCAATAAATGCGCTTGCAGTGGCTCTAGGAGTGAAAATCGGGCGATATATATATATATGAGAGCTATATCTAAATCTGAACCGATTTCCATGAAATTCACCAGTAATGTCAACAGTCGTAAAAAAACCCTTCAGCCAAATTTCGTGAGAATCGGTTAACAAATGGCCATTTCATTGCATTATTACTGAAAATCTGACGAACATATATTTCATTTCATTTCATTTCATTTATTTAACACCAAGCACAACAAGATTATATCTTATATTTTACTGTGCTGGTTCACAACAGTGCAGTTTCATCAATTAATTCCATTATAAACTATAACTTATAAAACAAGTAAGAAGGCGTTAAGTTCGGCCGGGCCGACCTTTGGATACCCACCACCTCGGGTATATATGTGAACCACATTTCGTCAAAATCCAGTGAAAAATGCATACCTTATGCCCCATAGCAGCTCTATAGACATCATCCGATTTAGACCAAATGCTTATAAGTACAAGTCATTGTTCAACCGAGAGATCGGTCTATATGGCAGCTATATCCAAATCTGGACCGATCTGAGCCAAATTGAAGACAAATATCGAAGGACCTAACACAAGTCATTGTCCCAAATTTCGGCGACATCGGACAATAAATGCGCTTTTTATGGGCCCAAAACCTTAAATCGAGAGATCGGTCTATATGGCAGCTATGTCCAAATCTGAACCGATCAGGGCCAAATAGAAGATAGATGTCGAAGGGCCTAAGGCAAATCACTGTCCCAAATTTTAGCAAAATCGGATAATAAATGTGGCCTTTATGGGCCTAAGACCATAAATCGGAGGATCGCTCTATATGGCAGCTATATCCAAATTTGGACGGATCGGAGCCAAATTGACGAAGGATGTCGAAGGGCCCAACGCAACTTACTGTCCCAAATTTCAGCAAAATCGGATAATATATGTGGCTTTTATGGGCCTAAGACCATAAATCGGAGGATCGGTCTATATGGCAGCTATATCCAAATCTGGACCGATCTGGGCCATATTGACGAAGAATGTTGAAGGGCCTAACACTATGCCAAATTTCATCCAAATCGGATATAAAATGTGACTTTTATGGGCTTAAGACCCTAAATCTGAGGATCGGTCTATATGGCAGCTATATCCAAATTTGGACCGATCTGAACCAAATTGACGAAGGATGTCGAAGGACCTAACGCAACTCACTGTCCCAAATTTCAGCAAAATCGGATAATAAATGTGGCTTTTATGGGCCTAAGACCCTAAATCGGCGGATCGGTCTATATGGGGGCTATATCAAGATATAGTCCGATATAGCCCATCTTCGAACTTAACCTGCTTATGGACAAAAAAAGAATCTGTGCAAAATTTCAGCTCAATATCTCAATTTTTAAAGACTGTAGCGTGATTTCAACAGACAGACGGACAGACGGACAGACGGACAGACGGACGGACATGTCTAGATCGTCTTAGATTTTTACGCTGATCAAGAATATATATACTTTATAGGGTCGGAAATCGATATTTCGATGTGTTGCAAACGGAATGACAAAATGAATATACCCCCATCCTTCGGTGGTGGGTATAAAAATAAATAAATAATTTAATTATAACTTATACTACTAGACTACATACAATTTCTACTTATAATAATCATGTAGCTCCTTTTTGAATTCAATAGCATTGCTTATGAGTTGTATATATGATGGGAGGGTGTTCCAGAGACGAGTACTGTTTACAATAAATTGCCTTTCAGTGATTTGAGATTCAAATCTAGGTTGAATCAGTTTGCGCCCTCGATTTGATCTAGCAAATTGTAGGTGTTTGTAAAGATATTCAGGTTCTTTGTTATAAATAACCTTATGTAGTAATTGCAAGCATTTAACATTTAGTAAATTTTCAACTGAAAGATCAAAAATCTGATAAGCAAATTGTGATATGTGGTCATACCGTGGTCTGTTGTATACATATCGTGCAATATCATTGTAGGCAACTTTGATTTTCCTATTGTCATCAGCACTGCAACTTGCAAATAATTCACAATTATATAGAAGAGTTGGGATTAAGTAAGATTTAGCAAGTAGCATACGAATTTCGAAAGGAGTTGACAGACGAGCTGCCCACATATTCCGCAGCATACCACGAACTTTTCCCACAGCTGCATTTATATGATTCGTCCAAGTTAAGGTAGAGTTGAATGTTAAACCCAAGTTTGTTGCCGCTTGAACACGGTTTACAATCGTGTTCTCAATCTTTACTTCAACTTGGTCAGGGATTGTTACACTTCTTTTGTGTATGATGATCAGCTTAGATTTGGTAGGATTTAAACGTAAGGCATTATTAACAGCCCAACAATATATTAAATTCAAATCATTATTTACATTAGAAATACATGTTTGAAAGTCATTCAGTTTCGTGCAGGTATACAGTTGAACGTCATCAGCATACATTTGTATCTTACATGTTAAAGGTACATCGGGCAGATCATTAATGTACATGGTGAATAACAATGGGCCCAGGATTGAGCCTTGGGGCACACCATTTGGAACATGAAGCGTATTTGACCAGATATCATTACAATATACGGACTGAGATCTTTGAGACAGGTACGATGATATCAGTTGACAGGCAGTTCGGGAAAAATTAAATAGTTTTGAGAGCTTGACTACAATAATTTGATGGTTTACAGTATCAAATGCTTTACTGTGATCCAATAGAAGGAGAAAAGATACCATCTTGTTGTCCATATTTTGTCTAATATTTTCAACAACGTCTATTAAGACAGATGTGCAACTTCTCTTTTTTCTAAAACCAGATTGCCATTCTGATAATAGATTTTGAGTGCACAGGAATTGTTCGATTTGATTCGCCATTATGCATTCTAGCGCTTTGGATAAGTACGGTAAGATTGCAATGGGGCGGTATTCATTATTCGATTTTCTAGTCGGTATGATTTTAGCGAGCTTCCATTCATGCGGAAAGGTGGACTTGGTCAGAACAGTATTGAAAATATATGTTACATATGGCAGCAATTTTGGCATGATAATTTTGATAAATCTTGGATTTATTCCGTCAGTTCCAGTTGCATCAGATTTTATTGAGAGTATGCTGTTCAAAACGTCAGTTTGGTCTACACAGCAAAAGGAAAATGGATTTTCCACTTGTACAGTGTTCATATTTTCATATATATTTTCATGGGGACATATAGAGCAAACAGATACAAAATGCTCATTCAGTTCATTGATGTTTAGATTGGGCGGAAAGTTGGTGTTTGTTTTCGCTCCTATGCCAATTTTACGAATTTCCTTCCATTTAGATCTGCTGTTAACAGCATTCAGAAATTTTTTCCGAAAGAATAGCGTTTTGGCCTCGTTTATGCTTTTCCCAACATTTCGCCTGGCACACTTAAAGCGCTCATGCAGTTGTGTTGTTCTGTATCGTTTCCATCGTTTGTATGCAATATTTCTTTCATCGATTAGTGCACGTAGCTGTTCATTAAACCATGGGGGTTGCTGATTTTTTATGGTAATGGTTTTTTCAGGAACACATTGACTATATATTAAGCTAATATAATGCTGCAAAAATGCTGTTTGGTCATCCACAGAATTTAACTGATATATAGAATCCCATTCGACATTATCAGTAAGGCTATTAAGAAGATTATAGTTCAGTTTTTTAAAATCACGGAATGTAATTGCCTCGTCTTGTTGATTTATGTGATAGTCATACACAAGAAATATCAAGTCATGTTTAGAAAAAGCCGGTGCAGCAATTTGGTCATATAAAAGAACCTTTGACTCACAGTTCACAAAGAAAATGTCCAAAAGAGTAGACGAATGATTAGTAAAATGGGTTGGAACAGAGCGGTTAGTAGGTACCAGATCAAGAAGTTCCATAGCATCAGAAAATTGCGTTTCAATTAAAATATTGCTGTTAAAATCTCCCGCAATAACAATATCATTATATCGTAATGATATTCTTTCAAGGCACGATATCAGCATGTCAAACGGTGTGCTGCTGTTGGGCCTATATACACATCCAATAAGCATTGACGAGTTAGAAATGCCAGTTATTTCAACAAAGAGGTATTCAATACAGTTGCCTTGCTCAGACTTCAGTTTTATAGTACCGTGGATACAGTTTTTTAAATATATTGCAACTCCACCAGCATGGGAGTGCCTATCAGCTCTCAAAACTTTATATCCCGGTAAAGAGTACAAATTGTCAGATATTTCAGGATGGAACCAGGTTTCGGATATACATATTATATCTATATCAGAGTTAACAAATATATCACGAAGTTCATCTAATTTATTATTTAGACTTTGGGCATTGATGTGGACAATCGTTAATCCTGATTTCTGGTTTTTAAGAATTCTAATCATACAGTTTAGATTATCTCTGGAACCATAAGCAGTATTACTTGGCATCACAAGTCAATTGGATAAGCAATGCTGGTAATGTATATATTTGTTCTTCGTAGTTATGAGCTCTATTAAAGTTAGCATTAATAAATATAGTTGTACAACACATATAAAATTTTTGAGTATAATAAAAAATTCTTAATAACAAGAAGAAACATAAAATTAACAAAACTAATTGGGACTTATTATAAGATATTGCAAGATTCATTTCAGTTATCGTTGATGGTGCGATCTGGTGTTTCTCGAAAAAGTTGTGTTAACTGCTCGTTATTCTCTATTAGAGTAGGAGGATCTGTTCCAGTACGTTTAACATAAACAAATCCACGAAGTGAAAAAACGGACTCCAAGTGCTTCTGTCGTTTCAATTTCAATGCATTTTGAAAAATCTAGTAGTTGTGACTCGTAAGATTTTCATTTACATAAAATGGTTTATTTGAATCAAAACCGGCATGAGTTAAAATCAGTTTCGAATTATTCGATTTTCTAAAACGTGCAATGTTTTTCAGGACAAAATTTTTGTCAGACGGAGTAGTTAGATTCACAATAATCACAGGATCTGCCGCACTATTTTGGTTACGAATATTATTCATACGATACATCGCCTTTATCGTAGGAATAGAAATATTTATTGTATCACATATATTTGCAAAAATTTGATAAAGGTTTTCACCGTTATCATACGGTATACCATTTATCCGCAGGTCGCACGCTACCTGTTGATTCTCAAATTTTTGCTGATTAGCCTTCATTGCATACATCTCATTACGCAGATCAGTAATTTCACTTTGCTTATGTTCAATTTTATCCGCCAGTGTCTCAAGCTTTTGAACCCTGTCATCCAGTTTGACATATTTTTCATTCAGTTTGCCAATCTCTTCTTTTATGTCAACCATACTCTTATCAATGACACTTAAGAGACGAGATTCACTCTCTTTTAACAGAGATTTAAGAAGCTCTGTTTGTTTCTCAAAACTCTTGTCAATCAGATGAATTATGCGCTGAGGGGAATCGTATTGGGAGAGTCGCGGAGTTTTGTTGAGGTTACCCTCACTTATGCTTACTCCCTCTCTCATTCTTTTTGGCGCCATCAACAACATCTCTTGAGGAGATGCGTTGTTGTTGTTTTCAGTTGTAATGGTTATGAGTGGCATTTCAGACATGATCAATATTTCTATTACCTTGTTGTTGTTGTATGGTATTTAGCTTTTATCTGTTTTACTTTGCTTCGTTAAAATTTCTTTCGTTTTTGTTTTTTGTTTTGTTCACAAACCAGATGAATATTCCAACAATATCTAGTATACACTGCACAACAGTAATTTTTATTAATAAATAAACACAAACAAGTGGAATTTATATAATAAAACAATCAGTTTAATTAATATTTATTTGGAGCTATTTTGAACACGACCGTACTCTAAGAGAGCCAAATTTTATCCAAATCTGAACCGATTTTTTCCAATTTCAATAGGTTTCGTCTCTAGGCCGAAAAACATGGCTGTACCAAATTTCGAGACGATCGGAGGAAAACTGCGATCTGTACTTTGTACACAAATTAACATGGATAGACGGACGGACAGACGGACGGACAGACAGACAGACGGACAGACAGACGGACAGACAGACAGACGGACAGACAGACGGACAGACAGACGGACAGACGGACAGACAGACAGACGGACAGACAGACGGACAGACAGACGGACAGACAGACGGACAGACAGACGGACAGACAGACGGACAGACAGACGGACAGACAGACAGACAGACAGACAGAAGGACATAGCCAAATCGAATCAGAACGTGATTCTGAGTCAATCTCGTGGACTGCTTAAAATTAAAACTCAACTGTCCTGGGGGTCAGACAACAGATATGATACAGGGAATTTTAGAGCAGATGAGTTGGAAAGACTTGGAACTACCTCACGCATTCAAAGGAACTTGAATCTGCTGTTGTGCCTCTAGCAATGTGTAAACTGATTCTTCGAGAGAAGGCCCGAAGAACAATGGCTGACAAATGGTCACAAAATTAGATGCTGTGCAAGCTGCAAGATGCTATGGCTAGAATATTAGTCTCACTCATCACATCGGTAGTAGCAGATCACTGTGTGGTTGGCTTACCTACAGATAGACTTAAAGTTGCAACTAAGGATTTTGGCAGAGTTAAAGTAAAAACTTTTCTCAGCCTTTACATTGTATCTAACATCTCCAACATTCTTAGGAAATTTGTACATAAAACACTTTTAGATTCATATAACAAACAAGCTGATTGTGTGTATTTGTGATTGTGTTTATTTAGTGTCTTATACATAAGGCCATTAGCAAACATTATCAGGCAAATGAAAATTATAATGATCCCTATAAACTCCCTACTTTAAACTTTCTTTCCTGTAATGTTGCAAATTTCACCACTTTCCTCCCCTTCAAACATCTTTCGGTAGTTAGCAACTATGTGTAGCATTGCATCTAGGCAATTCCCAGATCGACCATTACGAAACTACTTTGAAAACTCAGACTAAAGTTTCACATATTTCCAATGTTTTTGAAGCAATAAATTTGGAAAAATAAAAGGAAATCATTATTCCATTGAAATTCAATTTGAATACTTTTGCTTTCTTTTCTTTTAAGTGAATAGAGATGTGAAAAGCTTCAAGATACTACCTCTACTGAATGGTATGGCAAGTTAATATAAATGTTGTCCCAGTAGTAATCTAAATTCGGCAACTATTAGCCATCTTCAATTGACCATGAGAAAAATATAGTACTCATCGAGTTTGGGATAAAGGATTAAAATTAACAAGTAAGAGCGTTCTAAGTTCGGCCGGGCCGAATCTTATATACCCTCCACCATGGATCGCGCTTAGCGAGTTCTATGCGCGGTATCTCTTTTTAGGCAAACAAAGAATATTGAATAAGAACTGTTATGCTATTGGAGCTATATCAAGTTATAGTCCGATTAGGACCATCAATGAATGCTGAACATTGTAGTAGTCATTGTGTAATATTTCAGTTCATTCGGATAATAATTGGGCCTTGTTGGGGCCCAAGAAGCAAAATCGGGAGATCGACTCATATAGGAGCTGTATCAAGCTATTGATCGATTCAGACCATACCAGACACGTATGTTGAAAGACATGAGGGAAGCCGTTGTACAAAATTTCAAATCGGATGAGAATTGCGCCCTTTAGAGGCTCAAGAAGTCAAGATCACAGATCGGTTTATATGGCAGCTATACCAGAATATGAACCGTTTTGAATCATATTTAACACAGTTATTGGAAGACATAACAAAACACCTCATGCAAAATTTCAGCCAAATCGGATGAGAATTGCGCCCTCTAGAGGCTCAAGAAGTCAAGATCCCAGATCGGTTTATGTGGCAGCTATATCAGGTTATGAATCGATTTTCGCCATACTCAACACAGTTATTGGAAGACATAACAAAACACCTCATGCAAAATTTCAGCCAAATCGGATGAGAATTGCGCCCTCTAGAGGCTCAAGAAGTCAAGACCCAAGATCGGTTTATATGGCAGCTATACCAGAATATGAACCGTTTTGAATCATACTTAACACAGTTATTGGAAGCCATAACAAAACACTTCATGCAAAATTTCAGCCAAATCGGAGGGGAATTGCGCCCTCTTGAGGCTCAAGAAGTCAAGACCCAAGATTGGTTTATATGGCAGCTATATCAAAACATGGACCGATTTAAACCATACTCTACGCAGTTATTGGAAGTGATACCAAAACACCACGTGCAAAATTTCCGTCAAATCGGATAAGAATTGCGCCCTCTAGAGGATAAAGAAGTCAAGACCCAAGATCGGCTTATATGGCAGCTATATCAAAACATGGACCGATTTGACCCACTTTCAATCCCAACCGACCTACACTAATTAAACATTTTTGGGCAAAATTTTTAGGAGCTAGCTTTACTCCTTCGAAAGTTAGCGTGCTTTCGATAGACGGACGGACGGACGCAGGGACAGACGGACGGACAGACGGATGGACATTGTTAAATAGTCTTAGAATTTTACGACGATCTGAAATATGTATACTTTGTAGGGTCGGAAATTAATATTTCGATTTGTTGCAAATGGAACGACTAAACGAATATACCCCCTATCCTACGGTGGTGGGTGTAAAAAGTAACATCGAAAAAGAAAATCTAAGTTAGGAATTCCATGCTACTTACAAAATTCCTAATTGTTATCCATGCCACGCGCCTAAGTTGGTTCATGTCTAATATATTGCACCCACCTAAGTGCCGTTTGTTAGACACGACAGCCTGGCAATGACAAGGGAAATGCTCTAACGTGTCATCATCTTCAACGCATGGATTTACACAAACGGCGATTTTACACAAACGAGCTAATAGTCCTATGTGTCCCATTATGATATCAATAGCTATACTGACCTCCTTCTTACTTACTTTCAGTAACAGCCTCGTCTTTTCACGATCTGGGTCTCCCCATAGGATTTTCGCCGTCCTACCGACCGTTTCGCTATTACACAGAGTTGCATTAGCATTCGTCGCCTACGTCGTTAACTCGAATTTCGTCGACCCGAAAGGCTTCGGGTTAACCAAGTTTATTGACGGCAGTTCTGTGGCCTTCACCGCCGAATCGTCTGCCCTTTTATTCCCCCTTACTCCGTTATGGCAAGGCACCCAAACGGATTTTGCCATCCGCATAGTTAATCTCCTTCTTTCATTCCAATACTGTTCGTGATCTTACCGTCCAGGTTGTTATTGCCCTTGTGGCAATTTTATTGTACGTAAAACAACTGTGCTAAGTATGGCCAAAATCTTATCATAGCATGATATAGCTCCCATATCAAGCGATCTCGGATCTTTGCTACTTAAGCCTCTAGAGGGCGCAATTAATATCTGATTTGGCTGAAATTTAGCATAAAGTTTTTCTTTTAATTTTTAAAAACTGCTCCAAGTATGGTTTAAATTGGTTCATAACCTGATATAGTTTCGATATAAACCGATCTTGGGTCTTGATTTCTTGAGCCTATAGAGGGCGCAATTAATATTTGAGTTGGCTGAAATTTTGCAGGAAATGTTTTGGTTTGACCATCAATAACTATACCCAGTATTATCTAAATCGGTTCATATCCTGATATAGCTCCCAAATAAACCGATCTATTACATTGATTTGTTGAGCCTCTAGAGAGCGCAATTAATATCCGAGTAGACTAAAATTTTGCAGGAAATGTTTTGGTTTGGCCATCAACAACTGTAACAAGTATGGCCGAAATCGGTTCACTACCTGATATAGCTCGAATATAAACCGATCTCGGATCTTGACTTCTTGCGCCTCTAGAGGGCGCAATTAATATCCGATTTGACTGAAATTTTTCAGGAAGCATCTTGGTTTGGCCATCAACAATTGTGCATAGTATGGCCTAAATCGGTTCTCAACCTGGTATACCTCCCATATAAACCGATCTATGATATTGATTTGTTGTGCCTCTAGAGGGCGTAAGTATTAACCGATTTGGCTGAAATTTTACATTAACTATTTTGGCTTGACCATCAACAACTGTGATAAGTATAATTTAAATCGGTTCATGACCAAATATAGCTCCCATATAAACCGATCTACGATACTGACTTCTTGAGCCTCTAGAGGGCGCAGTTATTATCCGCTTTGGCTGAAATTTAGCATGAAGCAATTTGGTTCGACCATCAATAAGTATGGCAAGGATGATTTAAATCGGTTCATAACCTGATATAGCTCTCACATTAACCGATTTTGGAACTTGACTCCTTGAGCCGCTAGAGGGCGCAATTATCTCGATATGACTGAAAATTTGCACGAAGTGTTTTTTAACTTCTAACAACTGCGCTAAGTATGTTTCAAATCGTTGCATGACCCGATGAAGCTCCAATATAAACTGATTTCCGATCTTGACTTCTTGAGCCTCTAGAGGGCGCAATTAATATCCGAGTTGACTGAAATTTTGCAGGAAATGTTGTGGTTTGACCATCAAAAACTGTGCCAAGTATGGCCTAAATCGG
Source organism: Stomoxys calcitrans (assembly GCF_963082655.1). Lineage (NCBI taxonomy): Eukaryota > Metazoa > Arthropoda > Insecta > Diptera > Muscidae > Stomoxys > Stomoxys calcitrans. The sequence goes on along the minus strand of NC_081554.1, from coordinate 182,806,572 downwards.
TTCTCAACCTGGTATACCTTCTATATAAACCGATCTATGATATTGATTTTTTGAGCCTCTAGAGGGCGCATTATTATACGATTTGGCTGGAATTTTACATGAAGTATTTATGCTCGACCATCAACAACTGTGACAAGTATCATTTAAATCGGTTCATAACCGGATATAGCTCACACATTAACCGATTTTGGATCTTGACTCCTTGAGCCGCTAGAGGGCGCAATAATTACCCGATATGACTGAAAATTCACACGAAGGTTTTTTTAACTTTTAACAACTGCGACAAGTATGGTTCAAATCGGTTCATGACCTGATAAAGCTCCCATATAAACTGATTTCCGATCTTGACTTCTTGAGCCTCTAGAGGGCGCAACTAATATCCGAGTTGGCTGAAATTTTGCAGGAAATGTTGTGGTTTGACCATAAAAAACTGTGCCAAATATGGCCCAAATCGGTTCTCAACCTGGTATACCTCCCATTTAAACCGATCTATGATATTGATTTGTTGAGCCTCTAGAGGGCGCATTATTATACGATTTGGCTGAAATTGTATATAAAGAACTGTGATAAGTATGATTTAAATCGCTTCATGACCAGATATGGCTCTCATATAAAGCTATCTTGGTTAGGTTAGGTTTGGTTGAAAAGAGGGTGCAGATATTATTCCGCCCCATGCCACTATGGACATACACCTAAACCAGTAATCGGCTTGATGTGCGCTCTAAAGCAATCTAAGATCTTGACTTCTTAAGCCTCTAGAGGGCGCAATTCTCATTCGATTTGGCTGAAATTTGCATGAGGTGCTTTGGTTCGACCATCAACAACTATAACAAGTATGATTTAAATCGGTTCAAAACCTGATATAGCTCCCATATAAAGCGATCTCGGATCTTGATATCTGGAGCCTCTAGAGGACGCAATTATTATCTGATTTGGCTGAAATTTTGCATGAAGTGTTTTAGTTCGACCATCAGCAACTGTATGGTTCAAATCGCTTCATAACCTGATATAACTCCCATGTAAATCGATTTCGGTTCTTGACTTCTTACGCCTCTAGAGGGCGCACTTAAAATCCTAGTTGTATGGAAATGGTTTTGGTTTGCTGTCTGTCCTACTGTCCATCCATCAGTTGAAATCACCCTACAGTCTTTAAAAATAAAGATATTCCGCTGAAGCTTTGCATAGACTTTTTTTTATCTATAGACAGATTTAGTTCGAAGATGGACTATATGTGGATACAGCCCCCTATATAGACCGATCCGACACTGAGGTGTTGGGCCCATAAAAGCCACATTTATTATCCGATTTTGCTAAAATTTGGAACAGTGAGTTGTGTAAGGCCACTCGACATCATTCTTCAATTTGGCCTAGATCGGTCCAGATTTGGATACAGCCCCCTATATAGACCGATCCGACGATTTGAGGTTTTGGGCCAATAAAAGCCACAATTATTGTCCGATTTTGGTAAAATTTGGAACAGTGAGTTGTGTTAGGCCCCTCGACATCATTCCTCAATTTGACCCAGATTGATCCAGATTTGGATATAGCTACCATATAGACCGATCTCTCGATTTAAGGTTTTGGGCCCATAAAAAGCGCATTTATTGTACGATGTCGCTGAAATTTATAACAGTGAGTTGCGTAAGGCCCCTCGACATCTTACTGCAATTTGGCCCAGATCAGTCCAGATTTGGATATAGATGAAATATAGACCAATCTCTCGTTTAAGGTCTTGGGCCCATAAAATGATCATTTATTGTCCGATATCGCCGAAATTTGGGACAGTGGGTTGTTTGAAATTCCAAAGTGAAATTTGGAACAGTGAGTTGCGTAAGGCCCCTCGACATCTTACTTCAATTTGGCCCAGATCGGTCCAGATTTGGATATAGCTGCCATATAGACCGGTCTCTCGATTTAAGGCCCATAAAAGGCGCATTTATTGTTTGATTTTGCCAAAATTTGGAACAGTGAGTTGTGTTAGGTCCCTCGACATTATTCTTCAATTTGGCCCAGATCGGTCGATTTAAGTTCTTGAGCCCATTAATGTCGCATTTATTGTTCGATCTCTCTGACATTTGGGAGTTCTGTTAGGCTCTTCAACAGCCCTCTTTGATATTTGGATATAGCTGCCATATATACCGATCTCTCGATTTAAAGTCTTGGCCCCATAAAAATCGCATTTATAATCAGATTTCGCTGAAATTTTGCATAGTGACTTATGTTAGGCTTTTCGACATCCGTGTCCTGTGTGATTCATGTATAAGTGACTACATGGCTGGTTAGACTACAAAATGCAAATTATTCTAACACATGTGTGCCACATCGATTAGAGCGGTATCTGTGTATACAGCTAGCCTAACAGAATTTTAAATTTTACGCCAACCATTTTGGGGATCCCTTAAAATATGCTTCGCACAAGTTTTTGGAGAATTATTTTTGTTGCGCCATGATAAGAGGATAAATATAATAATAATTTAATTAAGTCAGTTAAAAACATTTTGGAAAACTCGAAGTAAAAATTATGATAATGAAAATGAGGCTCTTGGAATATGTTAACATGTGGCACTGTAAATACATATCACAAGTATGATGAGGGTATGAAGTAGAATGTGAGGAAAACTTTAAGTTAAAAATTATTTAAAGAAAATTTGTTTCATTTTTCTTTAAGTGCTTAGCCAAGGAGCTCATTTATTAAGGTGAATCAGAGTTTCTTTTCTTAATTTGACCCTTAAATTGTAGAAGGTTATGAGATATGTGGTAAATTGCCAACTTTAGTAATCATCGGTGGCATTGATGGTGTTGTTGCTGGCATTCATGTGTTGTTGCTGGCATTCATGTGAAAACAGAAGGAACAGTCATTCCAAAGAGGAGCTATTGTTATAGGAGAACCAATTCATTTTCTCCGATAATATGGACCGATTCGAATCGTACTTGGCACAGTTGTTGGATATCAAAACATAACACGTCGTGCAAAATTTCATTTCAATCGGATAAGAATTGCGCATTCTAGAGGCTCAAGAAGTCAAGACCCAAGATCGGTTTATATGGCAGCTATATCAAGACATGGACCTATATGGCCCATTTACAATACCAACCGACCTACACCAATAAGAAGTATTTGTGCAAAATTTCAAGCGGCTAGCTTTACTCCTTCGGAAGTTAGCGTGCTTTCGACAGACAGACGGACGGACGGACATGGCTAGATCGACATAAAATGTCACGACGATCTAGAATATATATACTTTATGGGGTCTCAGATGAATATTTCGAGTAGTTACAAACAGAATGATGAAATTAGTATACCCCCCATCCTATGGTGGAGGGTATACAAATGAAATTGTTGCGATTTGTTTGTTAGATTGTTTGTCTGTTCCGTATAGACTCAAAAACGGTAAAGATTGGGCCCACTTGAAAATAGGGTACTAAATTTTTTGATCGGGGGGGTCGGGCCCTCCCCCATACCCAAATTTTTGAAAACGCCAAATCTCGGAGATGAGTGCACCGATTTAAGCGAAATTTTGTATGACACCTTATGGTACCCCAAAAACACGAAATTGTTAAAAAATTTGGTCAAATAATTGGGGGGGACGCCCCCTACCCAAACCCCACCCGAACGAACATGTGCACTGATTGGGACAATATGGGTATCAAATGAAAGGTATTTAAGAGTAGAATACGAATCTGGTATACAAATTTCAATCGTATGTTTCGGGGAGTCCTCCACCCCCCAAAAAAGCCCAAAAGGACATTTTCACCGCTTTGGGCAATATGGATATCAATTGAAAGGTATTTTAGGGTAGAGTACGAACTTGGCATTAAAATGTTACCCTAAGTGTCGTGGGGCCGCCCAACCACCTAAAACACCACCCAACAGGACACTTTAACCGCTTTAAGTAATATGGGTATCAAATAAAAGGTATTTAAAAGTAGAATACAAATCTGAGACAAAAAAATTCTTTTTTGGTGTCTGAGGGCCCTCCCCACCACCCAAAACCCCATGGCAGGAAAAATTTACCGATTGGGAAAATATGGATATCAAATGAAAGCTATTTAAAAGTACAGATATAAAAATGTATTCCTTGGTGTCTGATGTTTGGGGGTCGTGCCAACCCATAAACTCCCCCAAAACCAATGGCATTTTTTTTCAAATTAAAAAAATTTGAGAGTAGAGCACGATGCTGATATTTTTTTAAGGTTAAATACTGGCTAATGCTGGCAACATTTGTGAGATACTATGCCATACAAAACTTCTCTCCAAAGAGGTGTCGCACTGCGCCATGGCATTCGGACTCGGCTATAAAAAGGAGGCCCCTTATCGTTGAACTTAAAACTTGAATCCGACTGCACTCTTTGATATGTGAGAAGTTTGCCCCTTTTCCAAAGTGGAATGTTCATGGGCAAAATTTTTTGTTTGTTTGTAAGTACGTGGGTGGCCGCCCCCCCATGCATACCCCTCAAACTAGAAATATTTGTGAATTATGCCAAAAAGGGGCTCAAATCTGTATTTGTTTCGTGGCCAAGTGTTTCAGGGATGCCTCACCCTCATAAACTCTCTCTAAACCACACATATATACCGACTATAGCGATATGTTGCTCCAATGTGATTTGCGGGAGTGGAGTATGAATCTGATATTCACATTTGGGGCAAAGAATTTCCAAGAATATTTGCCGACCATAGCAATATACGGCTATAGTTAAAGGTATTTGGGAGAAGAGCACCAATACAATATCCACATTAGCGCGAAATATCTGAAAGGCCGTACAAGCACCTCCAAATAGGACTTATTTCCCGACGTACCGCATAGGGCTCAAATAAAATAAGGGGGTGAAAGAAGGCCCAGCGGAGCAGGCCCTGTCCAGCTAGTCTTATATATAAAAATCAATTGTTTGTTTGTATGTTTGTGTGTTCCTTATAGACTCAGAAACGGCTGAACCGATGTTCTTGAAATTTTCACAGACGGTGCATAATGATCCCGTGGTGAAAATAGGGTACTAAACTTTTTTAATATCTGAAGGGGGGCGGACCCTCCCCCTTACCCTAATTTTCAGAAACGCCAGATCTCGGAGATGGGTGGTGTGATTTTTGTGTTCTCTCATTTAGTACCCTAAAAATAAAAATTTGGTATCCAAATTTTGGATGGGGTACCTAGGGGAGCTGCCCCATCCTAAAACCTATCAAACATATATTTACACCAATCACGACAATATGGGACTCAAATGAAAGGTATTTAGGATAAGAAAACGTATCTGATATCCAATTGTTGGACCAAGTGCTAAGGGGACCACCCCAAGCCCCAAAACACACCTGAATCGGACATATTTACCGACCATGGCAATATGGGACTCAAATGAAAGGTATTTGCGAGTAGAATACGAATAAGATATCCAAATGTGGGACCACGCTTCTGGGGGTCCACCCCTTCCCCAAAATACCACCCCGAACAGGACTTATTTACTGACCATGGGAATATGGGGCTTAAATAAAAGGCATTTGAGTGCAGAATTAGAATCTGATATCCAAATATGAGACCAAGTGTTTGGGGAGCCGCCTATCCCCAAAAACATCCCCCAAAGAGGACAAATTTACGACCATAGCCATACGGGGCTCAAATTAAAGGTCTTTGGGAGTAAAGCACGAATCTGATATCAATATTTGGGAAAAGTGTCTATGGGGCCACCCCACCCTCACAACACCTCCCAACCCCCAAAACACCCCTAAATCCGACATATACCGATCATGGCAATATGGGACTCAAATGAAAGGTATTTGCGAGTAGAAAACGAATGTGATATCCAAATGTGGGACCACGTTTCTGGGGGTCCACCCCTTCCCCAAAACACCCCCCAAACTGGACTTATTTACTGACCATGGAAATATGGGGCTTAAATAAAAGGTATTTGAATGTAGAATACGAATCTGATATTCAAATATGAGACCAAGTGTTTGGGGGCCGCCTATCCCCAAAAACCTTCCCCAAAGGTTACAAATTTTCGACCAAAGTAATATGGGGCTAAAATTAAAGGTCTTTGGGAGTAAAGCACGAATTTGATATCAATATTTGGGAAAAGTGTCTATGGGCCCACGCCACCCCCACAACATCACCCAAATAGGAAGTATTTTCTTAATATTGCAATATGAAGTTCAAATAGGAGGGTTTTTTAAAGTGGAACACAAATCCGATCTATATTTTCAAGGCCAACTCACTGAGTGGCCGCCCATCCCCCAAAACACCCCCCAAGCCAAGGTCATGTTTGCCGACTATGGAGGTATGGGGCTCAATTTAAAGGTATGTGGGTGTAGAGCACGTTGTTGACATATTTTCAGGGCAAAACACCACTAAATCGGGCATATTTACTGACCATGTCAATGTGGAGCTTAAATGAAAGGTATTGGTGGGTAGAGCAAGAATTAATACCCATTTTCGGGACCAATTTTCTGATGGTCTACCCCTTTCCCAAAATACCCCACAAACAGCAATTTTTTAGTGATCATCGCAATATGGGGCTCAAATAAAGGTATTTGGGAATAGAATATGAATTTGATATCTAAATGTAGGACCACGTATTTAGTGCATCACCGCTTTCCCAAAACACCCTTAAAGGAAAAAAATTTTCGACCATTCCAATATGTGGCTCAAGTGAAAGGTATTTGAGATTAGAAAACGAATTTGATAACCAATTTTGGGGCCATGTGTTTGGGGGACGCCTCATCCTGTAAACTCTTCTTCAGCCAATGCCAATATGGGGTTTAAATAAATGGTTTTTGAAAGAAGAGCATGATGCTGATATTTTTGCAGGGCCAAGTATCTGGGGGACCACTTCTCCCCCGAAAACACCACTAAATCAGACATCATGAGAATATCGGTCTGAAATGAAGTATTTTAAGAATGGAGTACACCTTACATCCAAACTTTAATTCGTAGACCAATAAAGATCATATGGGATTCAGATAAAGGCACTTATATTGTTAAACTGTTAGTCAAGTTTGCATGGTATGGATCTTTAATTGTCGAAAATAAATATTCCAAGGAAACTTTTATTCCATGTAAAGTAAAAGAAGGCACAGCGGAGCGGGCCCGGGTCAGCTAGTAGCTCTTATATAACCCAATCTCCTGATTTGACTTCTGGAGCCCCTGCATGCCTCAATTATCACCCGATTTGGCTGAAATTTTGCAAATAGTGTTCTGTTATGACTTCTAATAAGTGCGCCTAATACGGTCTATATCGGTCTATAACCTGATATAGCTCCCATATAAACCAAACTCCCGATTTGACTTCTTGAGTCCCTGGAAGACGCAATGTTTGTCTTATTTGGCTGAAACTAAGCATGTAATGCCCCGTTATGACTTTTAAAAGCCGTGTGAATTACGATATAAATCTGTCAATAACCTGATATAGCTCCCATATAATTCGATCTCCCGATTTGACTTCTTGAGCCCCAAGAGCCTCAATTTTCATCCGATTTGGCTGAAATTTTGCACAAAGTGTTCCGTTGTGACTTTCAACAACTTTGGTTAGTACGGTCTAGAATGGGTTAAGAACCCGATATAGCTCCCATGTAAACCGACCGCCCGATTTGACTTCTTGAGCCCCTTGAAGCCTCAATTTTCATCCGATTTGGCTGAAATTTTGAACAAAGTGTTCCGTTGTGACTTTCAACACCTTTGGTTAGTACGGTCTAGAACGGGTTAAGAACCCGATATAGCTCCCATGTAAACCGACCACCCGTTTTGACTTCTTGAGCTGCTGGATGCCTCAAGTTTCATCCGATTTGGCAGAAATTTTGCACATAGTGTTCTGTTGTGACTTCCAACAAATGTGCCCAGTATGGTTAAAATCGGTCAAGAACCCGATGTAGCTCCCATATAAACAGATCTCCCGATTTGACTTCTTGAGCCCCTGGAACCCTCAATTTTCATCCGATTTGGCTGAAATTTTGCACATAGTGTTGTGTTATGACTTCCAACAACTTTGGTTAGTACGGTCTAGAATGGGTTAAGAACCCGATATAGCTCCCATGTAAACCGACCGCCCGATTTGACTTCTTGAGCCCCTGGATGTCTCAATTTTCATCCGATTTGGCTGAAATTTTGCACATAGTGCTCTATCATGACTTCCAACAACCGTACTAAGTGCGGTCTAAAATGGCCAAGAACCTGATATAGCTTCCATATAAACCGATCTCCCGATTTGACTTCTTGAGCCCCTGCATGCCTCAATTATTATCCGATTTGGCTGCAATTTTGCATACGGTGTTCTCTTATGACTTCTAACAAAAGTGCCAAATACGGTGTAAATCGGTCTATAACCTGATATAGCTTCCATATGAACCGATCTCCCGATTTGACTTCTGGAGCCCCTGGAAGCCGCAATGTTTGTCCGATTTGGCTGAAACTAAGCATGTAATGTCCCATTATGACTTTTAAAAACCATATGAATTACGATATAAATCGGTCTATAACTTGATAGAGCTCCCATATAAACCTATCTTCCGATTTGACTTCTCGGGCGCTTGGATGCCTCAAATTTCATCCGATTTGGCTGAAATTTTGCACATAGTGTTCTGTTATGACTTCCAACAACTTTGGTTAGTACGGTCTAGAACGGGTTAAGAACCCGATATAGCTCCCATGTAAACCGACCACCCGTTTTGACTTCTTGAGCTGCTGGATGCCTCAATTTTCATCCGATTTGGCTAAAATAGTGTTCTGCTGTGACTTCCAACAAATGTGCCCAGTATGGTTAAAATCGGTCAAGAACCCGATATAGCTCCCATATAAACCGATCTCCCAATTTCACTTCTTGAGCCTCTTGAAGCCTCAATTTTCATCCCATTTTGCGCATAGTGTTCTGTTATGACTTCCAACAACTTTGGTACAAACCAAAGTCTAGAATGGGTTAAGAACCCGATATAGCTCCCATGTAAACCGACCGCCCGATTTGACTTCTTGAGCCCCTGGAAGCCTCAATTTTCATCCGATTTGGCTGAAATTTTGCACATAGTGCTCCATCATGACTTCTAACAACCGTACTAAGTGCGGTCTAAAACGGCCAAGAACCTGATATAGCTTCCATATAAACCGATCTCCCAATTTGACTTCTTAAGCTTATGTAAGCCCAATTTAAATCCGATTTTACTGAAATTTTGCGTGTAATGTTCTGTTATGACTTCTAATATCTGTCCTTAGTACGTTTTAAATCGGTCAAGAACCTGATATAGCTCCCATATAAACATATCTCCCAATTCGACTTCTTAAGCCCCTGTAAGCCGAAATTTTTGTCCGATTTGGCTGCAATTTTGCAAATAGTGTTCTTTTGTGACTTTCTACAACTGTGCCAAATACACACCAAACCGGTCCATAATCGATTTGGCTGAAATTTTATGTTACGATTCTCAACAGCTGTTCCCAGTACAGTCCAAATCGGTCTATAATCAGATATATCTTCCATATTTTAGTAAAATCCATGGTGGTGGGGTCCCGTCCGAACATAGCACACTTTATACACCTTCACGCATGAAACCCGGCATGCCTTTAATATTATCTTCCTTTAAATTATAACCCTTAATAAAAACACATT
>NC_081554.1:182780814-182796793 GCF_963082655.1 Stomoxys calcitrans | reverse complement strand
GCCCCATATATCCGACGATTTGAGGTCTTGGGCCCATAAAAGCCACATTTATTATCCGATTTTGCTAAAATTTGGAACAGTGAGTTATGATAGGTCCTTCGACATTCTTTTTCAAGTTGGCCTAGATCGGTCCAGATTTGGATATAGCTGCCATATAGACCGATCTCTCGATTTAAGGTTTTGGGCCCATAAAAAGCGCATTTATTGTACGATTTCGCCAAAATTTGGGACAGTGAGTTATGTTAGGTCCTTCGACATTCTTTTTCAATTTGGCCTAGATCGGTCCAGATTTGGATATAGCTGGCATATAGACCGATCTCTCGATTTAAGGTTTTGGGCCCATAAAAGGCACACCTACTGTACGATTTCGCCAAAATTTGGGACAGTGAGTTCTGTTGGGCGCTTCGACAGCCCTCTCCAATTTGGGGCAGATCGGTTAATATTTGGATATAGCTGTCATATTGACCGATCTCTCGATTTAAAGTCTTGGCCCCATAAAAATCGCATTTATAATCAGATTTCGCTGAAATTTTGCATAGTGACTTATGTTAGGCTTTTCGACATCCGTGTCCTGTGTGATTCATGTATAAGTGACTACATGGCTGGTTAGACTACAAAATGCAAATTATTCTAACACATGTGTGCCACATCGATTAGAACGGTATCTGTGTATACAGCTAGCCTAACAGAATTTTAAATTTTACGCCAACCATTTTGGGGATCCCTTAAAATATGCTACACACAAGTTTTTGGAGAATTATTTTTGTTGCGCCATGATAAGAGGATAAATATAATAATAATTTAATTAAGTCAGTTAAAAACATTGTGGAAAACTCTTAGTAAAAATTATGATAATGAAAATGAGGCTCTGGGAATATGTTAACATGTGGCACTCTAAATACATATCACAAGTATGATGAGGGAATGAAGTAGAATGTGAGGAAAACTTTAAGTTTAAAATTATTTTAAGAAAATTTGTTTTATTTTTCTTTAAGTGCTCAGCCAAGGAGCTCATTTATTAAGGTGAATCAGAGTTTCTTTTCTTAATTTGACCCTTTTACTCATTCTTAAATTGTAGAAGGTTATGAGATATGTAGTAAATTGCCAACTTTAGTAATCATCGGTGGCATTGATGGTAATTAAACACCAATAGGTGTTGTTGCTGGCATTCATGTGAAAACAGAAGGAACAGTCATTCCAAATAGGAGCAGTAGGCCAATGGCTATTGTTATAGGAGAACCAATTCATTTTCTCCGATAATATGGACCGATTCGAATCGTACTTGGCACAGTTGTTGGATATCATAACATAACACGTCGTGCAAAATTTCATTTCAATCGGATAAGAATTGCGCATTCTAGAGGCTCAAGAAGTCAAGACCCAAGATCGGTTATATGGCAGCTATATCAAGACATGGACCTATATGGCCCATTTACAATACCAACCGACCTACACCAATAAGAAGTATTTGTGGAAAATTTCAAGCGGCTAGCTTTACTCCTTCGGAAGTTAGCGTGCTTTCGACAGACAGACGGGCGGACGGACGGACGGACTGACAGATGGGCGGACGGACGGACATGGCTAGATCGACATAAAATGTCGCGACGATCATGAATATATATACTTTATGGGGTCTCAGACGAATATTTCGAGCAGTTACAAACAGAATGACGAAATTAGTATATCCCACCCCCCCCCCCCCTATGGTGGAGGGTATAAAAATGAAATTGTTGCGCTTTGTTTGTTAGATGGTTTGTCTGTTCCGTATAGACTCAAAACGGTAGAGATTGGGCCCCCCTTGAAAATAGGGTACTACATTTTTTGATATCCGAAGGGGGGCGGGCCCTCCCCCATAGCCAAATTTTTAAAAACGCCAGATCTCGGAGATGAGTGCACCGATTTAAGCGAAATTTTGTATGACACCTTATGGTACCCCAAAAACACGAAATTGTTAAAAATTTAGTCAAATAATCGGGGGGACGCCCCCTACCCAAACCCCACCCGAACGAACATGTGCACTGATTGGGACAATATGGGTATCAAATGAAAGGTATTTAAGAGTAGAATACGAATTTGGTATACAAATTTCAATCGTATGTTTCGGGAGTCCTCCACCCCCAAAAAAAACCCAAAAGGACATTTTCACCGCTTTGGGCAATATGGATATCAATTGAAAGGTATTGTAGGGTAGAGTACGAACTTGGCATTAAAATGTTACCCTAAGTGTCGTGGGGCCGCCCTACCACCTAAAACACCACCCAACAGGACACTTTAACCGCTTTAAGTAATATGGGTATCAAATAAAAGGTATTTAAAAGTGGAATACAAATCTGAGACAAAAAAAATCTTTTTTGATGCTTGACGGCTCTTCCCATCACCCAAAACCCCATAGCAGGAAAAATTTACCGATTGGGAAAATATGAAAATGATGATATAAAAATTTATTCAAGGCCAACTCACTGAGTGGCCGCCCATCCCCCAAAATACCCCCAAGCCAAGGTCATGTTTGCCGACTATGGAGATATGGGGCTCAATTTAAATGTATGTGGGAGTAGAGCACGTTGTTGATATATTTTCAGGGCAAAACACCTCTAAATCGGGCATATTTACTGACCATGTCAATATGGGGCTTAAATGAAAAGTATTGGGGTAGAGCAAGATTGATACCCATTTTCGGGACCAATTTTCTGATGGTCTACCCCTTTCCCAAAATACCCCACAAACAGCAATTTTTTAGTGATCATCGCAATATGGGGCTCAAATAAAGGTATTTTGGGAATAGAATACGAATTTGATATCCAAATGTAGGACCATGTATTTAGGGCATCACCCCTTTCCCAAAACACCCTTAAAGGAAAAAAATTTTCGACCATTCCAATATGTGGCTCAAATGAAAGGTAATTGAGATTAGAAAACGAATTGATAACCTATTTTGGGGCCATGTGTTTGGGGGACGCCTCATCCTGTAAACTCTTCTTCAGCCAATGCCAATATGGGGTTTAAATAAATGGTTTTTGAAAGAAGAGCATGATGCTGATATTTTTGCAGGGCCAAGTATCTGGGGGACCACTTCTCCCCCGAAAACACCACTAAATCAGACATCATGAGAATATCGGTCTGAAATGAAGTATTTTAAGAATGGAGTACACCTTACATCCAAACTTTAATTCGTAGACCAATAAAGATCATATGGGATTCAGATAAAGGCACTTATATTGTTAAACTGTTAGTCAAGTTTGCATGGTATGGATCTTTAATTGTCGAAAATAAATATTCCAAGGAAACTTTTATTCCATATAAAGTAAAAGAAGGCACAGCGGAGCGGGCCCGGGTCAGCTAGTAAGCTCTTATATAACCCAATCTCCTGATTTGACTTCTGGAGCCCCTGCATGCCTCAATTATCACCCGATTTGGCTGAAATTTTGCAAATAGTGTTCTGTTATGACTTCTAATAAGTGCGCCTAATACGGTCTATATCGGTCTATAACCTGATATAGCTCCCATATAAACCAAACTCCCGATTTGACTTCTTGAGTCCCTGGAAGACGCAATGTTTGTCTTATTTGGCTGAAACTAAGCATGTAATGCCCCGTTATGACTTTTAAAAGCCGTGTGAATTACGATATAAATCTGTCAATAACCTGATATAGCTCCCATATAATTCGATCTCCCGATTTGACTTCTTGAGCCCCAAGAGCCTCAATTTTCATCCGATTTGGCTGAAATTTTGCACAAAGTGTTCCGTTGTGACTTTCAACAACTTTGGTTAGTACGGTCTAGAATGGGTTAAGAACCCGATATAGCTCCCATGTAAACCGACCGCCCGATTTGACTTCTTGAGCCCCTTGAAGCCTCAATTTTCATCCGATTTGGCTGAAATTTTGAACAAAGTGTTCCGTTGTGACTTTCAACACCTTTGGTTAGTACGGTCTAGAACGGGTTAAGAACCCGATATAGCTCCCATGTAAACCGACCACCCGTTTTGACTTCTTGAGCTGCTGGATGCCTCAAGTTTCATCCGATTTGGCAGAAATTTTGCACATAGTGTTCTGTTGTGACTTCCAACAAATGTGCCCAGTATGGTTAAAATCGGTCAAGAACCCGATGTAGCTCCCATATAAACAGATCTCCCGATTTGACTTCTTGAGCCCCTGGAACCCTCAATTTTCATCCGATTTGGCTGAAATTTTGCACATAGTGTTGTGTTATGACTTCCAACAACTTTGGTTAGTACGGTCTAGAATGGGTTAAGAACCCGATATAGCTCCCATGTAAACCGACCGCCCGATTTGACTTCTTGAGCCCCTGGATGTCTCAATTTTCATCCGATTTGGCTGAAATTTTGCACATAGTGCTCTATCATGACTTCCAACAACCGTACTAAGTGCGGTCTAAAATGGCCAAGAACCTGATATAGCTTCCATATAAACCGATCTCCCGATTTGACTTCTTGAGCCCCTGCATGCCTCAATTATTATCCGATTTGGCTGCAATTTTGCATACGGTGTTCTGTTATGACTTCTAACAAAAGTGCCAAATACGGTGTAAATCGGTCTATAACCTGATATAGCTTCCATATGAACCGATCTCCCGATTTGACTTCTGGAGCCCCTGGAAGCCGCAATGTTTGTCCGATTTGGCTGAAACTAAGCATGTAATGTCCCATTATGACTTTTAAAAACCATATGAATTACGATATAAATCGGTCTATAACTTGATAGAGCTCCCATATAAACCTATCTTCCGATTTGACTTCTCGGGCGCTTGGATGCCTCAAATTTCATCCGATTTGGCTGAAATTTTGCACATAGTGTTCTGTTATGACTTCCAACAACTTTGGTTAGTACGGTCTAGAACGGGTTAAGAACCCGATATAGCTCCCATGTAAACCGACCACCCGTTTTGACTTCTTGAGCTGCTGGATGCCTCAATTTTCATCCGATTTGGCTAAAATAGTGTTCTGCTGTGACTTCCAACAAATGTGCCCAGTATGGTTAAAATCGGTCAAGAACCCGATATAGCTCCCATATAAACCGATCTCCCAATTTCACTTCTTGAGCCTCTTGAAGCCTCAATTTTCATCCCATTTTGCGCATAGTGTTCTGTTATGACTTCCAACAACTTTGGTACAAACCAAAGTCTAGAATGGGTTAAGAACCCGATATAGCTCCCCATGTAAACCGACCGCCCGATTTGACTTCTTGAGCCCCTGGAAGCCTCAATTTTCATCCGATTTGGCTGAAATTTTGCACATAGTGCTCCATCATGACTTCTAACAACCGTACTAAGTGCGGTCTAAAACGGCCAAGAACCTGATATAGCTTCCATATAAACCGATCTCCCAATTTGACTTCTTAAGCTTATGTAAGCCCAATTTAAATCCGATTTTACTGAAATTTTGCGTGTAATGTTCTGTTATGACTTCTAATATCTGTCCTTAGTACGTTTTAAATCGGTCAAGAACCTGATATAGCTCCCATATAAACATATCTCCCAATTCGACTTCTTAAGCCCCTGTAAGCCGAAATTTTTGTCCGATTTGGCTGCAATTTTGCAAATAGTGTTCTTTTGTGACTTTCTACAACTGTGCCAAATACACACCAAACCGGTCCATAATCGATTTGGCTGAAATTTTATGTTACGATTCTCAACAACTGTTCCCAGTACAGTCCAAATCGGTCTATAATCAGATATATCTTCCATATTTTAGTAAAATCCATGGTGGTGGGGTCCCGTCCGAACATAGCACACTTTATACACCTTCACGCATGAAACCCGGCATGCCTTTAATATTATCTTCCTTTAAATTATAACCCTTAATAAAAACACATTTATCAATGTATTTCAAAAACACAATAAATCTTCCCTTTAAAATCAGATCCAAGTATCACCATATGTAGGACATTTGAAAAAAAAAAAATACAATCCAAAAAAATTCCTTTGAAAATGTGAATATCAGAAACACATGTCATAGCTTCATTTAATAATCTCTTTTGTTGCATACAAAAGCTACAGAGCCTTTAAGATGTCATCGCTTTAGGGGGAAAAAAAAACCTAATCCTTGATTGCCATGCAAAGTAAAATACCATTTTTTGCAGCTGCTAGCTTACCTTGTAAACGAAAACGCACAAGAGCATGTTTTTATCATTCCCTCTTTTCAATCTACGCACATATCGGCGCAGTTGTGTGTGTATGTGTATGTCCCTTTGAAGAACCCCCACTACCACTCAACAACAACAACCACGAAGAGTGTGGGTGTTCGTTTGCACCAAGCATGTGATGATATTATCCAATTATCCAAAAAACGTTGTTTGAACAGAGTTCACGATACTCCTCCCCAGACAGTGAAAGTTACACCATCTACAAAAAAAAAAAAAAAACAAACAAACCAAAATCAACAATGATAAGCAAAAGCAGTACATAAATAATATGATGATTTATAGATATTTGCTTTGTCTTTTCTTCTTTCCTTTTGCTTCTAATTTTTTTGTTGCTGTGAAGAAGGAGAAAGAAAGGAATTGATAGAAAAGTTAAAGCCTCAAGAGATTATTTAAGCACCGAAACAAACCTTTTATGCGATTCAAGGAATTTGGATTTCTCTATGATTTCACTGAGATAAAATCTAATATGGTTGGTTTAAGGAGAAAGGGGTGACTTTGAGAAATTTAAAAAAAAAAATCAATCAAGAATATATTTTTAAATAAAATCACAAAGATTTAAGCCTAACAGCTAAACAAAACTAACTCGAATATATATAAAAATCTGTTCGACAAAATAGCGTTAAAGCAATCAACATTATGATATCATAGCAGCCATATGTCCTATCTAAACACCTATCCTATCTAGACTAAACTCTGCACGGACAAAGAGGGATCTATTGGGTTGCCCAAAAAGTAATTGCGGATTTTTCATATAGTCGGCGTTGACAAATTTTTTCACAGCTTGTGACTCTGTAATTGCATTCTTTCTTCTGTCAGTTATCAGCTGTTACTTTTAGCTTGCTTTAGAAAAAAGTGTAAAACAATTAAAAGCGTGCTAAGTTCGGCCGGGCCGAATCTTTTATACCCTCCACCATGGATCGCATTTGTCGAGTTCTTTTCCCGGCATCTCTTCTTAGGCAAAAAAAAAAGGATATAAGAAAAAATTTGCTCTGCGATTAGAGCGATATTAAGATATGGTCCAGTTTGGACCACAATTAAATTATATTTATGTTGGAGACCTGTGTAAAATGTCAGCCAATTCGAATAAGAATTGCGCCCTTTGGGGGCTCATGAAGTAAACTAGAGAGATCGATTTATATGGGAGCTGTATCGGGCTATAGACCGATTCAGACCATAATAAACATGTATGTTGATGGTCATGAGAGAATCCGTCGTACAAAATTTCAGGCATATCGGATAATAATTGCGACCTCTAGGGGTCAAGAAGTCAAGATCCCAGATCGGTTTATATGGCAGCTATATCAGGTTATGAACCGATTTGAACCTTATTTGACACAGTTGTTGAAAGTAAAAATAAAATACGTCATGCAAAATTTCAGCCAAATCGGATAAGAATTGCGCACTCTAGAGGCTCAAGAAGTCAAGACCCCAGATCGGTTTATATGGCAGCTATATCAGGTTATGAACCGATTTGAACCATACTTAGCACAGTTGTTGCATATCATAACAAAACACGTCGTGCAAAATTTCATCCCAATCGGATAAGAATTACGCACTCTAGAGGCTCAAGAACTCAAGACCCAAGATCGGTTTATATGGCAGCTATATCAGGTTATAAACCGATTTGAACCCTACTTGGCACAGTTGTTGGATATAATAACAAAACACGTCGTGCAAAATTTCATTCCAATCGGATAAGAATTGCGCACTCTAGAGGCTCAAGAAGTCAAGACCCAAGATCGGTTTATATGGCAGCTATATCAAAACATGGACCGATATGGCCCATTTACAATACCAACCGACCTACACTAATAAGAAGTATTTGTGCAAAATTTCAAGAGGCTAGCTTTACTCCTTCGGAAGTTAGCGTGCTTTCGACAGACAGACGGACGGACGGACGGACGGACAGACGGACGGACATGGCTAGATCGACATAAAATTTCACGACGATCAAGAATATATATACTTTGTGGGGTCTCAGTCGAATATTTCGACTAGTTACAAACAGAATGACGAAATTAGTATACCCCCCATCCTATGGTGGAGGGTATAAAAAGTATATTTGATTAAAGTTCATTCTAAGTTTTATTAAAAATGCATTTACTTTCTTTTAAAAAATCCGCAATTACTTTTTGGGCAACTCAATATTTAAAACAACCAAGCGAACCCAATTTTAATTCAAAATCGGGTTAGAAATTAATTAATCATTTAACCGGGAGATCGCCCTCTATGGGAGACTAGCCGAACTGGGCCCGCTCCGCTGCGCTTCCTTTAACTGTGTAATACCATTTTAGGGTGGGGACACTTCGCCCTGAATGCGGATATCGAATTCATGCCTATGACGCTGAACGCGTTCGAATACTGGCAAGAACATCGGACAAAGCGGTGTTTATCCCCCCTCGACATTTGCAAGATACAATGCCATACATGGTCATTTAAAAAATGTTCCCCAAAGAAATGTCGCTCTGCGGGAAGCCGTTAGGACTCGGCTATAAAAAGGTCCCTAATCATTGAGTTAGAACTTGAAACGGAAATCACTCATTGATGTGAGAGAATTTCCGGTTGCTGGTGGGTGGGTCCTTAGACTAATGTTCTCATTAGGGAAGGTATGACACCTCAGACACTTCGACTCAAATATGGAGATCAAATTCGTGCTGCATTTCTAAATCCCTCTAATTTGAGCCTCATATTGCCATGGCCGGTAAATATGAAGCGTTTGGTGGGTGTTTTAGGGCTAGGGCGGCCACCGGCTCTTTGCACTGAAAATAGATACCAAATTCGTTCTTTATTCCCAACGGAAATATAGTTCAGTTTAGGGGGTGCTTTAGGGCGTACCCCAAAATACTTGGCTCGAAAATTGGATACCAAATTCGTTTCCCACTCTCAAATACCTTTCATTTGAGTCCCATATCAACCTATTTTACTTATTTTTGGATGGAATATTTGTAATCTCCTCCCTAATACCTTTCATTTGAGTTCCATATAGCCAGGGTCGGCTAATATGCCCATCTGGGGGTAATTGGAGGTGGGCGACCTCCCATTACTTGGACCTAATGTTTTGTGCCTAATACCTTTCATTTGAGTCCCATATTGTCATAATGGGTCAAATAACCCATTTGACGTATCTTTAGAAGTATGTCGAAGCGCCTAACACAACTCCCTACCCCAAATATTAGCGAAATTGGAAAATATATGCGCCTTTTATGGGCCGAAATCTTGACCGATCTGTTCCAAACTAAGGCCCATTTCCCTCTACGACGCATAGTTTGGGAGATACAGCTGTTTGAAGTTTTCCAAGTGAAATTTCGATTTTTAATGGATTTTTGATGGAGTCACGAATTAAGGCCCATTTCCCTCTACGACGCATAGTGTAGGAGATACAGCCATTCTAAGTTTTCCAAGTGAAATTTTGATTTTTAATGCATTTTTGATGGAGTCACGAATTAAGGCCCATTTCCCTCTACGACGCATAGTTTAGGAGATACAGCCATTTTAAGTTTTCCAAGTGAAATTTCGATTTTTAATGGATTTTTGATGGAGTCACGAATTAAGGCCCATTTCTCTTTACGACGCATAGTTTAGAAGATACAGCCATTTTAAGTTTTCCATGTGAAATTTTGATTTTTAATGAATTTTTGATGGAGTCACGAATTAATGCCCATTTCCCTCTACGACGCAAAGTTTAGGAGATACAGCCATTTTAAGTTTTCCAAATGAAACTTCAATTTTTAATGGATTTCTGATGGAGTCACGAATTAAGGCCCATTTCCGTCTACGACGCATAGTTTAGGAGATACAGCCATTTTAGGTTTTCCAAGTGAAATTTCGATTTTTAATGAATTTTTGATGGAGTCACGAATTAGTCTCCTCGACAGTTTTCTGTTCCAAAGAAGAATGTCGAGGGGACTAACACAACTCACTGTCCTAAATTTCGTAGACATCGGACAATAAATGCGCCTTGTATGGGCCCAAGACCTTAAATCGAGATATCAATCTATATGGCAGCTATATCAAAATCTGAACCGATCAGGGCCAACATACAAAAAGATATCACAGAGCCATACACAGATCACTCCCCCCAATTTCAACGAAATTGGACAATAAATGCGCATTTTATGGGCCCAAAACCTTAAATCAAGAATACGGTTTATACGGCAGCTATATCAAAATCTTGACCGATTTAGGCCTAATTGAAGAAGGATGTCGAAGCACCTTACATTCCACTCCCTACCACAAATTTTAGCGAAATTGGAAAATAAATACGCATTTTATGGGCCGAAAACCTTAAATAGAGAGATCGGTCCACATGGCAGCTACATCCAAATCTTGACCGATCTAAGCCAAATTGCAGAAAGATGTCGAAGGGCCTAACACAACTAACTATCCCAAATTTGGGCGAAATTGGACAATAAATGCGCCTTTTATGGGCCCAAGACCTTAAATCGGTCTATATGACAGCTGTATCCAAATCCGGATAGATCTGGGCCAAATTGAAGATGGATATCGGTTCGTCTAACATAACTCACATTCCCAAATTTTGGTAGAATCGTACGATAAATGCGCCTTTTATGGACCCAAGACCTTAAATCGGGAGATCGGTCTATATGGCATCTATATCCAAATCTGGACAGATCTGGGCCAAATTGAAGAAGGATGTTAAAGGCCTAACACAACTCACTATTCCATATTTAATTTCAGCAAAACCGGACTAAAAGTGCGGTCCGCCGATCCGCCTTAAATCGGCGGATCGGTCTATATAGGGTCTATATCAAGATACAGTCTGATATAGCCCATCTTCGAACTTAACCTGTCTCTGGACGAAAAAACAATTTTTGCAAAGTTTCGACTCAATATCTCTATTTTCATAGACTGTAGCGTGATTTCAGACTGACGGGCAGACTGGCAGACGGACGGACATGGCTAGATTGTCTTAGGTTTATACGACGATGAAGAATGCATACTTTATAGAGTCGAAAACGGATATTTCGATGTATTGCAAACGGAATGACAAAATGATGCTCGAACGCTTTCTCCTAATACAAATCCTCACCAAGATAGCTTCATTATGTGGGATTTCCAGGTTTTAACACCTGAAAAAGGCTTCAGTGCCCTCATATCAAAAACCAGCAACTCCTTTGTCCTTATCTGTCGATCGACGGTAGAGCAAAGTGTTCTAGCAGTTCAGCTGTCAATTTCACCGACTTCACTTTGACCGTTGTTCAGATGCCGGAAAATGGCATGTATAGACGAACGGTGACCTGTTCGCATCTTCGCATATAGCATATTCGAAGACTCTAAACATTCCGCCACGCACTTTGAGTTTACTCTCCTCGAAAGTAAGGACTTGGGCGCCACCTCCGCATAAATCTCGAGGTTCGAGGGCGGTAAATTCCTTTCAAGGGTTCCACTTGCGAAAAGGCACACACTCGTAGTCTCAAGGACACATCGATATCGAATGTCACGAAGTAGACTCCCAATCCCGTCTCTGACTTCATCTTGGAGCCATCAGTGAAGATTTAATTTTTCCCAAACATAGAATTCGCTTCCTAATGTTCCCTTACGGAAAAGCGAATCACAAAGATTTCGTCTTCAATAAGATTTCTAAGGCTTTCTCCTTATGGGCTCTTTTGACCTCGTCGGACATTGTTATACCAAAAATGGATCCCTTAGCCATATAAATACGAATGGGTCCGCGGAATCAGGGAATCATATATTCTCTTGGACGGATGCAGAGTCTTTCCTGCGGGAGTCTCCGCGATCATGAGGGCATCAGAGACGATTTCGAAATTGGATCGAAAGTCTGATTAGACTGTCAGGACATATGTGAACAATCAGACGGTGCTTAAGGCTCTGGCATCTAAAATATCCAACCATGTGAAAGGTTCCCAGCTTCTGCTGTTGCCTGCCATCAAGTGGTGGAGAGCGAAACGGCCGAAGAGTTGATCAGGATTGCTGATGGGCACAAACTGTGCTAAGGAACCATAATTGAGCCCTACGATGACCACTAGATTTAATACTGGACTGGTGCCATGCAAGATGGCAAAAGCCCTGTGCCCGAGTGACGAAACGGCAGAAGCGTTGATCAGGATTGCTGATTGGCCCGCTGTGTGAGCCTCCTGGTAGAGTTGACTTCAAAGACCAAACGAATGAATCGTGGACTTGTGCTGTGAGTTGCAGGATAGCAAAGACCCTGTAACCTATCTTTTCACGGAACAAGAACGAGAGACACACCTTGTGCGAGCTTCTTAGTAGGGTGCATGCCTCCTACGATGACCACTAGAATTAATCATGGACTGGTGCCGTGGGTTGCAAGATGGCAAAGGCCCTTTACCCAAGGGACAAAACTGCAGAAGAGTTGATCAGGATTGCTGAATGGCGCAAACTGTGCTTAGGAATCAACAATAAGCCCTTGCCTGTGCGAGTATCGTGGTAGGATGGACGCCTTCTACGATTACTAAACGAATGAATCGTGGACTGGTGCTGTGAGTTGCAGGATGGCAAAGGTCGAGCATTTAGCGCAACAAAAACAAGAGCTTGCCTGTGCGAGCTTGTTGGTAGGGTGCACGGCTCCTACGATGACCATTCGAATGAATCGTGGACTGGTGCCGTGGGTTGCAAGGTGGCAAAGGCCCTTTACCCAAGGGATCGAAACGGCCACATGACAACCGACCGGTCGGTTGACTTCTTGAGACCTTAAAAGGCGCAATTTGCGTCAGATTTGGCTGAAATTTTGCACACAGTGTTCTGTTACGATTTTCAACAGCTGTGCCTATAGACATCCAAATCGGTCAAGAACCTGATATAGCTCCAATATAAACCGATCTCCCGATATGACTTCTTGATCCATTACTAGGCGCAATTTGTGTCCGATTTGGTTGAATTTTTGCATGTAGTGTTCTAATATGACTTTCAACAACTGTGTCGAGTACCGTTTAAATCGGTCGAGAACCTGATGCAGCTCTCATATAAACCGATTTGACTTCTTGAGCTCTTACAAGGCGCAATTTGTGTCCGATTTGGCTGAAATTTTGCATGTGGTGTTCTGTTATGACTTTCAACAACTGTGCGGAGTATCGTCTAAATCGGTCAAGAACCAGATATAGCTCCCATATAAACCGATTTCCCGATTTGACTTCTTGAGCTCCTACAAGGCGCAATTTGTGTCCGATATGGCTGAAATTTTGCATGTAGTGTTCTGTTATGACTTCCAACAACTGTGCGGAGTATCGTCTAAATCGATCAAGAACCAGATATAGCTACCATATAAACCTATCTCCCGATTTGACTTCTTGAGCCATTACAACCCGCAATTTGTGTCCGATTTGGCTGAAATTATGCACGTGGTGTTTTTATATCACTTCCAACAACTGTGCTAAGTATAGTTTAAATCGGTCCATGTTTTGATATAGCTGCCATATAAACCGATCTTGGGTCTTGACTTCTTTAGCCTCTAGAGGGCGCAATTCCTAACCGAATGGAATGAATTTTTGCAAGAAGTATTTTTTTTTTGATATCCAACAACTGTGTCAAGTATCGTTCAAATCGGTTTATGACCTGATATAGCTGCCATATAAACCGATCGTGGGTCTTGACTTCTTGACCCTCAAGAGGGCGCAATTCTTATCCGAATGGAATGAAATTTTGCACGACGAGTTTTGTTCTGATTTCCAACAACTGTGCCAAGTAGGGTTCAAATCGGTCCATAACCTAATATAGCTGTCATATAAACCGATCTTGGGTCTTGACTTCTTGAGCCTCTAGAGTTCGCAATTATTATCCGATTTGCCTGAAAGTTTGTGCGACGGATCCTCTCATGACCATCAACATATGTGTTTTTTCGGTCTATAGCCTGTTACAGCTCCCATATAAATCGATCTCTCTATTTTACTTCTTGAGCCCCCAAAGGGCGCAATTCTTATTCGAATTGGCTGACATTTTACACAGATCTCCAACATATAATTTAATTGTGGTCCATACCGGACCATATCTTGATATCGCTCTATTAGCAGAGCAAATTTTTTCTTATATCCTTTTTTGCCTAAGAAGAGATGCCGGGAAAAGAACTCGACAAATGCCATCCATGGTGGAGGGTATATAAGATTCGGCCCGGCCGAACTTAGCACGCTTTTACCTGTTTTCCTTATTACCATTCTGCAATGTATAACAAGCACTTCAAATGCCTTGGAAGCCGAAAACTGTCTAGAATATCCGCTAATTGGAATTCTTGCACGTAAACACATCACTTACTTGATGTTTAATGTAGCCAAAGCCAACAATTAAATTCCGTGCTCTTTTTTTGGAGACTTTTTAATTTATGTTGACATTTATAACGCACATCTCCTGAACGATGTTAAAACTCGGAAAATATGCTCTAAATTTTCCACACATTCTATAATGGCTAAAAATGTGTTTGAAACTCTGACACTCGGTGGGACATTCAATTAAAAAGTAAACCAGGATGCGTGTTTAGTTGAAATGTTTCCATTTTCCTTTTGCAAAAATTTGCCATCAAAAGAAAAATCATCGACAATACCGAAAGCAATGAGGTTTGGTAAATTGTTAACAGCTGGATAGAGATTGTGAACGCAGTATGATAGCCCACAAAATGTTTGGTGCTGTGCATATTGGATTTGGCAAGTTGATATTTGCTTTGCTCAACTCTATTTCGAAATTTCAATTAAAAAGCATGGAATTCAATTTTTGTTTGCAATTTTTGGAAAAATAAAAGAAAGAAACCGAAATTAGTAAGAAATTGAGTTGGTTTATGCTTTAATAGGGAATGTGGGGGGAAAAAAGGAGGCTCAAAATCTTTAAGCTTCAGTTTAATAGCTTCAATTATGTAGAGGAGCAACTTAAGTACCGACTTGGCTGGATAGCCTTAGAAATGCAGGTCTTTCAAATATCTTTCTAAGCTTCCTTAACGAATATTTCATGTTAAGCAAACTGAAAATAAATATGGCTATGAGTATGAAAATATGCTCCTTTCCACCATACTACAGTGATGGTTAGCAGAAAACACCCCTAGCATCAGTTGTATCATTCTTTGTTCCACATTTTAATGGTTTTGACAAATTTCTTAGTTCCCTAGCGTAAACTTCTTCTCTGTTGCATAAAAATCTAATGAACTTTGATACACAAAAGCGGATATTGATATTCTGCAAAGTTTTCTATACAACATGTATCTGAAGCAGACAAGATTTTCACTTGCCTTCCGTCTCCTTTTGGGTTAGCAACACTTAACTTTAGCAATAATTTTGTATACCCTCCACCAAAGGATGGGGGTATACTAACATCGTCATTCCGTTTGTAACTCATCGAAAGGGCCCAACTGATATCTGAGACCCAACAAATTATATATGTTTTTGGTCGTCTTCACAGTCTATGTCAGTCCGTCCGTCTGCTTGTGCATCTGTCCGCCACTCAGTCTTTCTATTGAAAGCAAGCTCAATTTCAAAGAAGTAAAGTAAAGAGGAGAGTCTCAGTGAGGAGTCATGTGGCACTGACTCTAAATTAAATACTGAGTGCCAATGATACTCGAGACGGCAGGGCGAGTTATTGGCGCTCTCAAATAACCAATGGCCAACATCAGCGTCTGTTCCCTGGTTAGGGGCCGTTGGGGCTAGCGTCGAATCTTTGAGTAAGCGGCTCGCCACAACGAGAGATACATGCTCGATCCCAAAAAACCCAGCCGGCTGGGGCGCTGGACAATCAACTGAACCGCCGAAGATAATCAGAACCACATCGAGAAACAAAGGAATAGTAACAAGTAAAAACGGGCTAAGTTCGGCCGGGCCGAATCTTATATACACTCCACCCTG
>NC_081554.1:182765814-182775814 GCF_963082655.1 Stomoxys calcitrans | reverse complement strand
TCTAAGTGAAATGTTCATGGGCAAAATTTCCATTTTTGATATAAATCAAGCATCTAAATTTGGAATAAGGCTGATTCAGGTAGGACTTGTGGGAAGTTAGTAAAGTAATGTCAATTCGAGAAGATTCATGACTCTGGGCACTGGCTCCAAAACATTTAAAGCAACATTCAATTTAAAAAGCCGCTTTAGGGTGTAGCGAAGCACATCGAGCCATACCTACAATGATATAACTGGCAAATGCCATCTTATCTTAACAAATGCCATCCTTGGTATAGGGTTTATAAGATTCGGCCCAGCAGAACTTTGCACGTTTTTACTTATTTTTGCTATTTTTGTTAGTGAAAGAATTTTTGCAACAAAAGTTTTTCTTTTCCATCATTTACTTCTTCACTATTTACCATGAAATTATTGCTCTACACTTTGAGTTCTTTATTTACTTTTGCTTAAAATTTTTATTTGCATATTTTTTCTTGAATAAAAAAAAAACAAAAAGTTTGGCGGGGGTTGAACAAAGTTTGTGAAAGTTTTCACATCTTTCAGAGAGTGGAGAATAAGATTTTTCCGACTTTTTTCCCGTTGGTTTGGTAAAAGAAAAGATGCGTAAAGAAGAGCAAAAGTTCAAGGCAGAACATCTTAATAAACTAAATAATGAATTGGAAACATAAATTATCTGCAATGAAAAGTGCACTATGCCAAAGGTTTAAGAAAAAAAAGAGAAATCTCAATATATTTTAGGGAAGGAAGGAGAGCAAAGGCCTATATACAGAATCTTAACCATATACAGGAGAAATTTATAAAATTTTTATTGAGTTGATTTTTCCTTATTGAACTCTTAAAATTTTCCTTTTAATTTTTGTTGCCTATTTAATTAGCCGACATGTTTTAGGCCTTTAAGCAGAAACTTTTGTGTTTTTTTTTGCCAAAAAATGCTAATAGGCTTTGGCAATGTTTTACTTTACCCTTTGGCCATAGACTTACTCATACGTGGAAAAGCAAACACAGACACACAAAATTAAGATATGCAAAACTAACTTTTCAATTTTAAATGTAAACAAATCTCCGAAATCTCAACAAAACAATTTGAAATTCTATGAAAATAAAGCATGTTTGAAAAACTGCCATTTAGTTGATTTAACAAATGTATTGTTTAAAGGATATTCGGAAATCCAATCAAAAGACTAATGATAACATCGAATACAAAAATAAGAGATACATGAAACTTCGAACTAAAACAAGTAAAAGCGTGCTAAGTTCGGCCGGGCCGAACTTTAGATACCCACCACCTCGGATATATATGTAAACCACATTTCATAAAAATTCTATGAATATTGCATACCTTATGTCCCATAGCAGTTATATCGAAATATGTTCCCATTTGGACCAAATACTAATAAGTACGACTCATTGTTCAATTGTGTATAACAAAATATTGGTATTTTTTGTAGCAATATCTAAAAATAAACCGATATGAACCATATACGAAGAGCCAAACATAAGCCACTGTGTCAAATTTCAGTGACATCGAATTATAAATGCGCCTTTTATGGGGCCAAGACTATAAATCGAGATATCGATCTACATGGCAGCTATATCGAAATGTGGACGGATTTGGACCATAATACAGAAGTATATCAAGGGGTTTAACGTAACTCACTGTCCCAAATTTCGGCGGCATCGGACAAAAAATGTGGCTTTTATGGGCCTAAGACCCTAAATCGAAGGATCGGTCTATATGGCAGCTATATCCAAATCTGAACCGATCTGGGCCAAATCAAGTAAGTATATCAAAGGGCCTAACACAACTCACTGTCCCACATTTCGGCGACATCGGACAATAAATGCGCCTTTTATGGGGTCAAAACCTTAAATCGAGGGATATGTCTATATGGCAGCTATATCCAAATCTGATCCGGTCAGGGCCAACTTGACGAAGGGTGTCGATAGCCTAAACACAACTCACTGTCCCAAATTTCAGCAAAATCGGATAATAAATGTGGCTTTTATGGGTCTAAGACCCTAAATCGAAGGATCGGTCTATATGGCAGCTATATCCAAATCTGAACCGATCTGGGCCAAATTAAGTAAGTATATCAAAGGGCCTAACACAACTCACTGTCCCACATTTCGGCGACATCGGACAATAAATGCGCCTTTTATGGGGTCAAAACCTTAAATCGAGGGATATGTCTATATGGCAGCTATATCCAAATCTGATCCGGTCAGGGCCAACTTGACGAAGGGTGTCGAAGGCCTAAACACAACTCACAACTCAAATTGACGAAGGATGTCGAGGGTCGTAACACAATTCACTTTCCCAAATTTCAGCAAAATCGGATAATAAATGTGGCTTTTATGGGACTTAGACCCTACATCGGAGGATCGGTCTATATGGCAGCTATAACCAAATCTGGACCGATCTGGGTTAAATTGACGAAGGATGTTGAAGGGCCTAATACAACTCACTGTTCCAAATTTCACCAAAATCGGATAATAAATGTGGATTTTATGGGCCGAAGTCCTTAAATCGAGAGATCGGTCTATATAGCAGCTATATCCAAATCTGAACCGATCTGGGCCAAATTGAACAAGTATATCAAAGGGCCTAACACAACTCACTGGCCCACATTTCGGCGACATCGGACAATAAATGCGCCTTTTATGGTGTCAAAACCTCAAATCGAGGGATCAGTCTATATGGCAGCTATATCCAAATCTGATCCGGTCAGAGCCAGCTTGACGAAGGGTGTCTAAGGCTTAAACACAACTCACAACTCAAATTGACGAAGGATGTCGAGGGTCGTAACACAATTCACTTTCCCAAATTTCAGCAAAATCGGATAATAAATGTGGCTTTTATGGGACTAAGACCCTACATCGGAGGATCGGTCTATATGGCAGCTATAACCAAATCTGGACCAATCTGGGTCAAATTGACGAAGGATGTTGAAGGGCCTAATACAACTCACTGTCCCAAATTTCACCAAAATCGGATAATAAATGTGGATTTTATGGGCCGAAGTCCCTAAATCGAGAGATCGGTCTATATAGCAGCTATATCCAAATCTGAACCGATCTCAGCCAAATTGACGATGGATGTCGAAGGGCCTAACACAACTCACCGCCCCAAATTTCAGCAAAATCGGATAATAAACGTGGCTTTTATGGGCTTAAGACCCCAAATCGGAGGATCGGTCTATATAGCAGCTATATCCAAATCTGGACCGATCTGAGCCAAATTGATAAAGGATGTCGAAGGGCCAAAAATAACTCACTGTCCCAAATTTCAGCAAATCGGATAATAAATGTGGCTTTTATGGGCCTAAGACCCTAAATCGTTGGATCAGTCTATATGAGGGCTATATCAAGCTATAGTCCGATATAGCCCATCTTCGAACTTAACCTACTAATGGACAAAAAAAAAGCATCTGTGCAAAGTTTCAGCTCAGCGTGATTTCAATAGACAGACGGACGGACATGTCTAGATCGTCTTAGACTTTTACGCTGATCAAGAATATATATACTTTATAGGGTCGGACCAAATCGGACCATATTTCGTTATATCTCTTATGGGAGCATAAATTATGAATTTTCTCCGGACTATGCAAAAGGCGGTTTACATACATAGCCGAAATGGTGGATATCCAAAGTTCGGCCCGACCGAACTTAACGCCTTTTTACTAGTTTTTATACGCTCCTCCATAGGATGGTGGTATACTAATTTCGTCATTCTGTTTGTAACACCTCGAAATATGCGTCTGAGACCCCAAAAAGTATAGATATTCTTGATCGTCATGTCATTTTAAGTCGATGTAGCCATGTCCGTCCATCCGTCCGTCTGTCTGTCGAAAGCACGCTAACTTTCGAAGGAGTTTCACAGCTATCTGCTTGAAATTTTGCACGAATACTTTTTATTAGTGTAGGTCGGTTGGTATTGTAAATGGGCCAAATCGGTTCATGTTTTGATATAGCTGCTATATAAACCGATCTTGGGTCTTGAATACTTGAGCCTCTAGAGGGCGCAATTTTTATCCGATTTGTTTGAAATTTTGCACGTATTAGTTTGGTATCACTTCCAATTACTGCGTAAAATATGGTTCAAATCGGTTCATGTTTTGATATAGCTGCCATATAAACCGATCTTGGGTCTTGACTTCTCGAGCCTGTAGAGGGCGCAATTCTCCTCCGATTTGACTGAAATTTTGCACGTAGTGTTTATATATATAGCCGTATAGCCGATCTGGGATCTTGGCTTCTTGAGCCAATAGAGCAAGCAATTCTCGTCCGGTTGGACTCACATTTTGCCTGAGGTGTTTTGTTATGTCTTCCAATAAATGTATTAAGTATGGCGCAAATCGGAACATAACCTGCCATATAAACCGATCTGGGATCTTGACTTCTTGAGCCTCTAGGGGGCGCAATTTTCATCTGATTTGGAAGAAATTTTGTACATCGACTTCTCTCATGACCTTCAACATACGTGTCTAATATAGTCTGAATCGATCAATAGCTTGATACAGCTCCCATATAAACCTATCTCCCGATTTTGCTTTTTGAGCCCCTGCAAGGCGCAATTCTAATCCGAATGAACTGAAATATTACACAATGACTTCTACAATGTTCAGTATTCATTTAGGGTCCGAATCGGACTATAACTCGATAAAGCTCCAATAGCATAACAGTTCTTATTCAATATTATTTGTTTGCCTAAAAAGTGATAGAACTCGATTCCGCCCAGCCGAAGCGTGTATATGTTTCCTATCTATAACAGCTTCATGTTAAGGGACCTAAAATAATCAATTAGGTTCCTTTAAAAGCACTCGACAAACTGTGGACCTTATGTTGGCACGGGTTGTCTTGGTTTTTGGCACACTCCACACATGTGCCACGCATTGCGTAATTTAAAGTTTAGTAAAGGTTAGGTTACATTGACTGTATGGAATTAGACTCACTTAGATCATATTGGGTACATTATGAAATTACTGAAGCAAAAGACTATAAGTCTGCCGCACTCGTAATCGGAGCTTATTGTTTGTAATATCGATAAAATGTGTAAGATAAAAATTTTATTTATTGTTTTATTGTTTTAATTCTATGCGCAGGATTCATTAAATATTTCAAAATCTTCCATTTTATTCAAATATGAGTACGACAATTCATCATATCTTAGCTAATTGTTTTTTAACTGCTCAACCGAATATAGATTCTCACAGGGTTCCTAAAAGTGCCATTAGAATTTTTAAAGCTTTCAAAAATGTTGACAAAGTCAAAACATGTATAACTTTGGGAAATTTTAAAAGTTTTCATACAACAACGTAAAGTTTCTAAACAAGTGGAGCTTACTTTGTCCCTTTGTTGTTCATTAAGAAGGAGGGAGTTTAAGTTTTAAAGGTCTTTAAATATTTTATACCATAACAAATTCCTAACAAAATACTTAATTCTAGTGTCAAGCTAAATACCTAAGACGTGTTATGACAAACGCTTAACAAACTGTTAAGACAAGGAAACCTGTAACACAGAGAAAGAAACTTTTGGAAAAAGTTATTAACTGGAAAAATTAATACACAAGTGCTGA
Organism: Stomoxys calcitrans; assembly: GCF_963082655.1. NCBI lineage: Eukaryota > Metazoa > Arthropoda > Insecta > Diptera > Muscidae > Stomoxys > Stomoxys calcitrans. The sequence continues at coordinate 182,770,242 of NC_081554.1, read as the reverse complement.
AAATAAAGTGTTTTGATGCAATCGGATATTGTCCGACTGCAGACCTTAGGGTTATATATTTCTATTACAAATAGAACCAGTAAGGCAAGGCAAAAGTCGGGCGGGGCTGACTATATAATAACCTACACCGCCTAGTATACCAGCTTCTTTTAATATATTAAACTTATTTCCAAATCTAGTCAAACTTTAAATTTTCATACCTATCGAAATATTGACATATCTGATACCAAGTAAAAAGGCATAAAGATCGGCCGGGACGAACTTTGGATACCCACCACCTCGGGTATATATGTAAACCACCTTTCACCATAATCCGGTGAAAAACCTAAAAAAGTTATGCCCCAATAGCAGCGACATCGAAGTATAGTCCAATGTGGACCAAATTCGGCACTGACATTGAGTGGTCTAATAAGTACAAATCATTGTTCAATTTTGTAGAACAAAATATTCGTCTTTTTGATAACTATATCCAAATATAAACCGATCTGAATCATATACAACACGGATGTCGAAAATCCTAACATAAGTCTTTGTGTCAAATTTCAGCGAAATTGGACAATAAATGCGTCTTTTATAGGCCCAAAACCTTAAATCGGCGGATCGGTCTATATGGCAGCTATATCAAAATCTGAACCGATCTGGGCCAAATTGAAGAGGGCTGACGAAGAGCTTAACACAACTTATTGTCCCTAATGTCGGCGAAATCGGACAATAAATGTGCCTTTTATAGTCCCAATACCTTCAATCGGCTGATCGGTTTATATGGCAACTATATCCAAATCTAGACCGATCTAGGCTAAATTGGAGAATGTTGCTGAAGAACCTAACGCAAATCACTGTCCAAAATTTCCACAAAATCGGACAATAAATGAGCAGCTATATCAAAATCTGAACCGATCTGAGCCAAATTGAAGAAGGATATCGAAAGGCTCAACTCAACTCACTGTCCCAAATTTCGGCGATATCGGATATTAAATGCGTCTTTTATAGGCCCTAAACCTTAAATCGAAAGATCGGTCTATATGGCAGCTATATCAAAATCTGAACCGATCTGGGCCAAATTGAAGAGGGCTGACGAAGAGCTTAACACAATTTATTGTCCCTAATGTCGGCGAAATCGGACACCGATCTGATCGGTGCCAAATAGCAGAAGTATGTCAAGGGGCTTAGGATGTCAAAGGACCCAGCACAACTCACAGTCCCAAATTTTGGCAAAATCGGATAATAAATGTGGCTTTGATTGGCCTATGACCCTACATCGGCGGATCGGTCTATATGGGGGCTTTATCAAAATATAGTCCGATATAGCCCATCTTCGAACTTAACCTGCTTATGAAGAAAACAAAAACATGTGCAAAGTTTCAGCTCAACATCTATATTTTTAAAGATTGTATCTGGACTTTAACAGACAGACGGACACATACTCTACTCCACCCTTATCTACTCTACTCTACTCTACCTCTACTCTACCTCTACTCTACCTCTACTCTACCTCTACTCTACCTCAACTCTACCTCTACTCTACCTCTACTCTACCTCTACTCTACCTCTACCCTACCTCTACTCTACCTCTACTCTACCTCTAATCTACCTCTACTCTACCTATACTCTACCTCTTCTCTACCTCTACTCTACCCCTAATCTACCTCTACTCTACATCTACTCTACCTCTACTCTACCTCTACTCTACCTCTACTCTACCTCTACTCCACCTCTACTCTACCTCTACTCTACCTCTACTCTACCTCTACTCTACCATTACTCTACCTCTACTCTACCTCTACTCTACCTCTACTCTACCTCTACTCTACCTCTACTCTACCTCTACTCTACCTCTACTCTACCTCTACTCTACCTCTACTCTACCTCTACTCTACCTCTACTCTACCTCTACTCTACCTCTACTCTACCTCTACTCTACTCTACTCTACTGTACTCTACTCTATCACGGCCATAGTCTTTAAAAATAGGGATATTGAGCTGAAACTTTGCACAGATTCTTTTTTTTTCATAAGCAGATTAAGTTCGAAGATGGGCTATATTGGACTATATCTTGATATAGCCCCCATTCGCGTATGTAGGGTCATAGGCCAATAAAAGCCACATTTATTATCCGATTTTGCCAAAATTTGGGACAGTGAGTTGTGTTGGGTCCTTCGACATCCTAAGCCCCTTGACATACTTCTGCTATTTGGCACCGATCAGATCGGATTTGGATATAGCTGCCATATAGACCGATCCCTCGATTCTGCATTGTGGCACAGATCGGTCGAGATTTGGATATAACTGGCATATAGACCGATTTCTCGGTTTTAGGTTTTGGGGCCATACAAATCCTATTTGTTGTGCGTTTTCGCCGAAATTTGGGACAATGAGTTGTAGAGACCATTGTAGCGCAGAGGTTAGCATATGCGCCTATGAGGCTGAACGCCTCTGCCCTATATACCGATCTATCGATTTAAGGTCTTGGGCCCATGAAAGACGCATTTATTGTCCGATTTCGTCGAAATTTGTTACAATGAGTTGTGTTAGGCCCTTCGACACCTCTCTTTAGTTTGGCCCAGATCGGTTAAGATTTGAATATGACTGTCATATAGACCGATCTTTCGATTTAAAGTATTGGCCCCATAAAAGGCTCATTTATAATGTGATTTCGCTGAAATCCGAGATATTGAGTGTCCAAGGTTCGGCCTGGCCGAATTTACTTGTTTAATTTACTTTTTACTTGTTTTAAGAAAAAATGCCAAAAATTGGCTTTTTGCTGATAATCGTAAATTTATAGTAAATTTTGTCAGCATTCATTTGCATATTTTTTGTAAGATTTTTTAGCACTTTCCAGCAAATAAAATTTTTTTATGGACTATGCGCTTTTGCCAGCCCGACCAATATTTTATAGGGCCGAGGGGACCAATTTTTAAAGCCCTACAATGGACCCTCGGGCGTTCTAGGCCATTGGGGCCCATTTGACACAAAAGCAGGTTGCCACCTCAACTATAGCCATATAAAATGTCATGCAGATGTTTTTGTCCGTTCGAAAATGGCAGACTTATTTCCACTTTTCTCACATCCCATCCAAATGTGTGTCGGCAAGGGTTGTCGTTAACTGAGCGCTATGATATTTTATAGTTTTCTAATTGGGATCAAAAGGAAAATACTTGAGGGTGTTGGATTTGCGAAAAACTATTCTCCTAATAGCATGTTACTCTCTAGAATCCATAGTTCGTCCCGTCCGAACTTAATGCGATTTTACTTGTTATACCCACCTCCATAGGATGGGGGTATACCAAACTAGTCATTCCGTTTTTAACACCTCGAAATATTGATCTAAGACCCCATACAGAGCATATATTCTTGACCCCCTCGACATTCTGAGCCGATCTAGCCATGTCCGTCCGTCTGTCGAAATGACGATATCGGTCGAATGCCTAAAACTAGCCGCTTGAAATTTTGCACAGCTACTAGCTATTGGTGTAGGTCGTAGGGGATTGCAAATGGGCAATATCGGTTCAGATTTGAATATAGCTCCTATATAAACCGATCTCCCGATTTGACTACTTAAGCCCCTGGAAGCCGCAATTTTTGTCTGATATGGCTGACTTATTGCACATGGTGTTCAGTTGTGACTTCAAACAACCTTGACAAGTACGCTTCAAATCGATCTATAACCTGACATAGCTCCCTTATAAACCGATCTCCCGTCAAATCGGGAGATCGGTTCTTGGTCCCTTACAAGCCGCAATTTTTATACCCTCCACCCTCTGTTTGTAACTCCTCGAAATATTCGTCTCGGACCCAATAAATTTTATGTACTCTTGATCGTCATGACATTTTATGTCGATGTTGCCATGTCTGTCCGTCCGTCAGTCTGTCTGTCGAAAGCACGCTAACTTTAGAAGGAGTACAGCTAGCCTCTTGAAATTTTGCACAAATACTTCTTACAGGTTATAGGTTACAGGTCAGTTGTGTTTATTGACATTTGTCTCAAATCTTTGGATGTCAAAGTGAATGGGAAAAAACATTAGCCGACTGTCGATGTCACATACGAACGGTTCGAGCGAAATAAAAATTCTCTCTATAACAGTGTGTGATCCGCTGGCCAATCAAATACAAACGGGTGTGAGTTCCTGGAATGGCTGGTATCCCTAACATACATCCTTACTTCAGCAATAAGAAGACGAATATCAGACGAACACACACCATAAAAGTACCGATAGAACAGCGCCAAACAACCCACATGGGGACGATGATGAAGGGAGGCAATGGAGTTGGATACCCCACTGTCCCCAATCAATGACATCGCTCTCCTCTGTACAGGGTCCAGTAGCTCTAGGGATGATTTTGAAGCTCCAGCCCTTGATGTTGTGAGTTGTACACCATTTTCGGCCTTATGAAAGTGGTATAGATGTTAAGAAGATCAGACGGAGTGAC
>NC_081554.1:182743042-182765614 GCF_963082655.1 Stomoxys calcitrans | reverse complement strand
CTTTTACACTTTTACAAACGAAAGTGACATTATTTTCTATGTATCTCATTTCAGAGCATGCCATAGTTGTTTAAGGCTAGTCTTAGAGCCATATAACATGGTGTTTGAGGAATTTATCAGTACAAAATATGATAGGACTATGCATTTTGATAGACCACACCACCACTGTGGTACAGGGTATTGTAACTTAGTGAGTTTGTAACACCCAAAAGGAAGATAGATAGACCCATTGATAAGTATACCGATGGACTCAGAATCACTTTCTGATTCGATTAAGCTATGTCCGTCTGTCTGCCTGTCCGTCTGTCCATGTTAATTTTGTGTACAAACTAACAAATAAAGAGGCGTTAAGTTCGGCCGAGCCTAACTTTGTATACCCACCACCTCGGGTACATACGTAAACCACCTTTCGTTATAGTCCGGTGAAAAATGCATAATTCATGCCCCCATAGTAGCTATATTGAAATATGGTCCCATTTTGACCAAATTCGACTTGGACATTGAGTTGTCGGATAAGTTCAAATCATTGTTGAATTTCGTAGAACAAAATATTGGTCTTTTTGGAAGCTATATCCATATATTGACCGATCTGAACCATATACGACACGAATGTCGAAAAGCCCAACATAAGTCACTGTGTCAAATTTCAGCGAAATCGGATTGATAATGCCTTTTTTTGGAACCAAGACTTTAAATCGAGAGATCGGTCTATATGGCAGCTTCATTCAAATCTGAAACGATCTGGGACAAATCGAAGAGGGATATCGAAGGGCCTAACAGAAGTCACTGTCCCAATTTCGGCGAAATCGGACAATAAATGCGGTTTTTATGGCCCTAAGACCCTAAATCAGAGGATCGGTCTATATGGCAGCTATATCCAAATCTGAACGAATCTGGGCCAAATTGACGAAGGATGTCGAAGATCGTAAAACAACTCACTGTCCCAAATTTCAGTTTTATGGCCCTAAAACCTAAAACCGGGAGATCGGTCTATATGGCAGCTATATCCAACTCTAGACCGATCTGTGCCATATTGCAGAAATATGTCAAGGGCTTAACATAACTCACTGTCACAAATTTCGGCGACATCTGACAACAAATGTGCCTTTTATGGGCCCAAAACCTTAAATCGAGCGATCGGTCTATATGACAGCTATATCCAAATCTAAACCGATCGGGACTAAATTAAAGCAAGGTGTCGAAGGGCCTAACACAACTCACTGTCCCAAATTTCAGCGACATCGGATAATAGATGTGGCTTTTATGGACCTAAGACCCTAAATTGGAGGATCGGTCTATACAGCAGCTATATCCAAATCTGAACGAATCTGGCCAAATTGACGAAGGATGTCAAATTTCAGCGACATCAGATAATAAATGTGTCTGGAAGGAAACATGGCCTTTTTAAATTTTCGGTATCGGAAGGGGGACGGACCCTCCCCCTTATGCCAAAAACACAACCTAAAATCAAAAGTGGAGCGAACGGGACAATATAGTTACCAAATGAAAGGTATTGGAGAGTATAATACGAATATGGTACTAAAATTTGAGTCCAAGTACCCATCGGGCCGCCCCAACCCCAAAACTCCTCAAACAGACATATTGGATGTTCATTTCATATAGGGGAGCTGTATTAGGTTATAAACCGATTCATGCCATATTCGACACGTATGTTAAAGGCCATGACAGAAGCCGTTGTACAAAATTTCCGCCAAATCGGATACTTGCGCACTTTAGAGGCCCAAGAAGTCAAGATCCCAGATCGGTTTATATGGCAGCTATATCAGGTTATGGTCGAATGTGAACTCTTCTGTGTACAGTTGTTGAAAGTTAAACAGAATACCTCAAGAAAAATTCCAGCCAAATCGGATAATAATTGGGTCCTCTAGTGGCTCAAGAAGTCAAGACCCCAGATCGGTTTATATGACGGCTATATCAGGTTATAGTCCGATTTTATCTGTTCCTAACACAGTTGTTGGTAGTCATAACAAAACATGTCGTGCAAAATTTCAGCCAAATCGGATAGGAATTGCCCACTCTAGACGCTCAAGAAGTCAAGACCCCAGATTGGTTTATATGACAGCTATATCAGTTTGTGGACCGATTTGAACCATACTCAGCACAATAAAAACCTCATGCAAAATCTCTGCCAAATCGGATAAGAATTGTGTCCACTAGCGGCTCAAAAAGTCAAGATTCCAGATCGGTTTATATGGCAGCTATATCAAAATGTGGACCAATATATAGCCCATTTACAATCTCAACCGACCTTCACTTTTCAGAAGTGTTTGTGCAAAATTTTAAGTGGCTAGCTTTACTCCTTCGAAAGTTAGCGTGCTTTCGACAGACAGACGGACGGATGGAAGGACAGACGGACAGACATGCCTAGTTTCGACTTAAAATGTCATGACGATCAAGAATATATAATATACTTTATGGGGTCTCAAACCAATATTTCGAGGAGTTACAAACAGAATGACGAAATTAGTATACCCCCATCCTATGGTGGTGGGCACAACCAATTCAATTAATAAGGTTATAAAGGGTGATTTTTTTGAGGTTAGGATTTTCATGCATTAGTATTTGACAGATCACGTGGGATTTCAGACATGGTGTCAAAGAGAAAGATGCTCAGTATGCTTTGACATTTCATCATGAATAGACTTACTAACGAGCAACGCTTGCAAATCATTGAATTTTATTACCAAAATCAGTGTTCGGTTCGAAATGTGTTTCGCGCTTTACGTCCGATTTATGGTCTACATAATCGACCAAGTGAGCAAACAATTAATGCGATTGCGACCAAGTTTCGCACTCAGTTTACTTTATTGGACATTAAACCAACCACACGAATGCGTACAGTGCGTACAGAAGAGAATATTGCGTCTGTTTCTGAGAGTGTTGCTGAAGACCGTGAAATGTCGATTCGTCGCCGTTCGCAGCAATTGGGTTTGTGTTATTCGACCACATGGAAGATTTTACGCAAAGATCTTGGTGTAAAACCGTATAAAATACAGCTCGTGCAAGAACTGAAGCCGAACGATCTGCCACAACGTCGAATTTTAGTGAATGGGCCCTAGAAAAGTTGGCAGTACGCTGGTGGAATCATTGGACCGTATTTTTTCAAAGATGCTGTTGGACGCAACGTTACGGTGAATGGCGATCGCTATCGTTCGATGCTAACAAACTTTTTGTTGCCAAAAATGGAAGAACTGAACTTGGTTGACATGTGGTTTCAACAAGATGGCGCTACATGCCACACAGCTCGCGATTCTATGGCCATTTTGAGGGAAAATTTCGGAGAACAATTCATCTCAAGAAATGGACCGGTAAGTTGGCCACCAAGATCATGCGATTTGACGCCTTTAGACTATTTTTTGTGGGGCTACGTCAAGTCTAATGTCTACAGAAATAAGCCAGCAACTATTCCAGCTTTGGAAGACAACATTTCCGAAGAAATTCGGGCTATTCCGGCCGAAATGCTCGAAAAAGTTGCCCAAAATTGGACTTTCCGAATGGACCACCTAAGACGCAGCAGCGGTCAACATTTAAATGAAATTATCTTCAAAAAGTAAATGTCATGGACCAATCTAACGTTTCAAATAAAGAACCGATGAGATTTTGCAAATTTTATGCGTTTTTTTAAAAAAAAAGTTATCAAGCTCTTAACAAATCACTCTTTAGTTTTAAGGGAATCCATGGTGGTGGGTACTCAAGATTCGGCTCAGCCGAACTTATCAAGCATTGAATAGTTTCCGATCATCTCCAAACGCTCAAACTTATGTCTTTAGGTCGACGTGTTGCCAGAAGGGGTGTGATCCCTTTTTGGGCCTGTAAAATTTAGTCACTTTGACTCGGAAAAAATTTTTTAAGGCTACCACAACACCTCAACAAATTTCGCCGCCCTCTTGAAACCCAAAATACAAAATTTTTATACCCACCACCATAGCATGGGGGTATGCTAATCTAGTCATTGCGTTTGTAACACCTCGAAATATTGATCTAAGACCCCAAAAAATCCATATATTCTTGATCGTCTCGACATTCTGAGCCAATCTAGCCATATCAGTCCATCCGTCCTTCTGTCGAAATCACGATAGCGGTCGAACGCGTAAAACTAGTTGTTTGAAATTTCGCACAGATACTTTATATTGAAATAGGTCGTTGTGGATTGCAAATGGGCCATATCGGTTCAAATTTGGATATAGCTCGCATATAAACCGATCTGCCGATTTGTCTTCTTGGGCCCATGGAAGCCGCGATTTTTATCCGATTTGGCTGAAATTTTGCACATAGTGTTTTGCTACGACTTCCAACAACTGTGCGAAATACTATTCAAATCAGTCTATTACCTGATAGAGCTCCCTTGAGAGAACGGTTTCTCTCGATCACCCTTGTGCGGTTTCTGGAAGCTTTTATTTTTGCTGGTTTGACAGAATTTTGGTATGTAGAACAAAATTATGTCCTTCAAATAATTTTTATACCCACCACCGAAGGATGGGGGTATATTCATTTTGTCATTCCGTTTGCAACACATCGAAATATCCATTTCCGACCCTATAAAGTATATATATTCTTGATCAGCGTAAAAATCTAAGACGATCTAGCCATGGCCGTCCGTCTGTCCGTCTGTCCGTCTGTCTGTTGAAATCACGCTACAGTCTTTAAAAATAGAGATATTGGGCTGAAATTTTGCACAGATTCTTTTTTGCCATAAGCAGGTTAAGTTCGAAGATGGGCTATATCGGAGTATATCTTGATATAGGCCCCATATAGACCGATCCGCCGATTTAGGGTCTTAGGCCCATAAAAGCCACATTTATTATCCGATTTTGCTGAAATTTGGGACAGTGAGTTGTCTTAGGCCCTTTGACATGTTTCTTTAATTTGGTCCAGATCGGTTCAGACTATGATATAGCTGCCATATAGACCGATCCTCCGGCTTAGGGTCTTAGGCCCACAAAAGCCACATTTATGGTCCGATTTCGCTGAAATTTGGGACAGTGAGTTGTCTTAGGCCCTTTGACATGTTTCTTTAATTTGGCTCAGATCGGTCCAGATTTGGATACAGCTGCCATATAGACCGATCCTCCGATTTAGGGTCTAAGGCCCATAAAAGCCACATTTATGGTCCGATTTCGCTGAAATTTAGGACAGTGAGTTGTCTTAGGCCCTTTGACATGTTTCTTTAATTTCGTCCAGATCGGTTCAGATTATGATATAGCTGCCATATAGACCGATCCTCCGATTTAGGGTCTTAGGCCCACAAAAGCCACATTTATTATCCGATTTTGATGAAATTCGGGGCAGTGAATTGTGTAAGGCCCGTCGACATCCTTCGTTAATTTGGCTCAGATCGGACCAGATTTGGATATAGCTGCCATATAGATCGATCCTCCGATTTATGGTGTAAGGTCCATAATAGCCACATTCATTATCCGATTTTGCTGAAATTTGGGACAGTGAGATGTGTTAAGCCCCTTGAAATATTTCTTCAATTTGGTCCAGATCGGTTCAAATTTGGATATAGCTGCCATATAGACCGATTTCTTGATTTATGGTTTTGGGCCCATAAAATGCTCATTTATTGCCCGATGTCCCTGAAATTTGGAACAGTGAGTTAAGTTAAGCCCCTTGACATACTTTTGTAATATCGCACAGATCGGTCCAGATTTGGATATAGCTGGCATATAGACCGATATCTAAGTTTTAGGTTTTGGGGCCATAAAAGACGCATTTATTGTCCGATGTCGCTGAAATTTGAGACAGTGAGTTTGGTTAGGTTCTTCGACGTCCTTCTTAAATTTTGCCCAGATCGGTCCAGATTTGAATATAGCTGCCATATAGACCGATCTCTGGATTTAAGGTTTAGGGCCCATAAAAGAGGCATGTATTGTCCGATTTCACTGAAATTTGACACAGTGACTTATGTTCGGCTTTTCAACATCCGTGTCGTATATTATTCAGATCGGTATGAGGTATATGAGTATAAGGTATGAAATTTTCACCGATTTTTGATGAAAGGTGGTTTACATATATACCCGAGGTGGTGGGTATCCAAAGTTCGGCCCGGCCGAACTTAACGCCTTTTTACTTGTTTTTTTTTTTTAATTTGTAGCAGAATTCGAGTCCGAACCTATCAACCTTTTACTTGTTATCTTTCACACAGCACGCTCGAGAGTATCTTGTATGCGAGGGGGAGAAGACTTATTTCTCTGTAGTTGGCACATTCTGTCTGGTCTCCTTTCTTGTGTGCGGGACATGGTATTCAGAGGTTCTTATCATCGGGTATGCATTCTTCTAGCCAGATTGCGCAGACAAGCTGATGCAAATGCCTTATCAGGGTGTCGTCTCTGGTCTTAAACAGTTCAGCGGGTAACCCGTCGGCTCTAGCTGCTTTGTTGTTCTTCATTCGAGTCACTGCTACTTGGACCTTATTCTGACTAGGAGGTAAACATTCTATACCATTATTGGGGATTGATTCTGAGGTATCCCTTTTCGCCGTACACTAGCAGTTGGGTAGAAAGTTCTTTCCATATCCCCAGCATGATATCTGTGTCAGTTACCAGATTTCCTTCTTTGTCTCTGCAGAAGGAAGTGCCTGCGCCAAAGCCATCGGTTTGATGTTTAATGCTTTGGTAGAATTTCCGGACTTCATTCTCAATTCGCTTAGCACGCTTTAACTTGTATCAGATCATCTAAATATGCTCACACTCGCGTCTTTAGGATGGCGCGTTGACAGAAGGCCTGTGGTCCCTTGGTGGGCCTGTAAAGTTTGCCACTTTGACTATAGGAAAATTCTTTTAGGGCTACCACAACACCTCACCAACTTTCGCCGCCCACTTGAAACCCAAAACGCAGAAATATTAAACCACCTTGACATTCACTCATAAAAAGAAGTTTTGGAAAAACCTTTAACCACTTAAAAGGTGCCGGATTACTTTCATAAATTTTTGTTTCCATATCACAGTGCGTTGGTGGTGGTGGTTACAACTGGGTGCCAATTTATTAGCACCCAGACAAGGTTTAACCCAAAATTATTATTGTCTTACTATAACCAAATTTGCCCATTCATGGTGATTAATTAAAGCCTAAAAATTATTATTTTCCATCAGTGCCTTGCCGAAATCAATTGGCAAATCAGTTCAGTTAGAATGTATCGGCTAACTGGAGTGTTTACTGTGTTCTTTGCCATCGGCATAGTTCAAGCGGGTATTAAGGCAATCGATAATGACCTTGGTGGCTATCAGGCCATGTTACAGGAAATCGATAAGGAGCAAAACATAGTCTCCATGTTGGTAGCAGCCTCAACCGCGGACACAGATGACTTAAGACTTGAGGTATTCTATCGGTTTGCCAAGCCAAAAGTCATAGTCAACGAGAAGGGTCAGGATTTTATATACCGAGAATACTTCAACACCGAAATGTTGACGGTACTTTTGAACTATGGTCATTTGAATTTGCAGATGCTGGAAATGGTGGCTCAAATTTTAGATGCTCATCGACAAACCAGAATCCTAATTGTGGCCTTGGATATACATAGCGAGGAGAAATTCCGAAAGGCTTGTAGCGAAGCATGCAAAAGACTTAAAATGACCAGAGTCTTGCTAAGCTTCCTATACTCTCCGAGGGCCTTAGAGCACACCTTTTACACTCTCAGACCCTATCCGGAATATCATTGGACACTTGAGTTGGTGAATGCCAGCCGTAAAGAATATTTTCCTACATATTGGCTTAATATGCATAATGCTACTCTGGTTACCTTTATGCCACAAGATTCTCCCCAATCCTTGGTGTATGAAGCAGATGATGGTAGCTTAAAAATGAATGGCTTCATAACACGTCTGGTAATGCTTTATGCGGAAAAATTCAATGCTTCTCTGCAAATGTACGAACCCTTGAGTGTGGGCAAGGCTATACATTATCGGGTAGTCAATCAGATGGCCAACGCCTCTCTACTCGATATACCCATGGCCTTGGATTTAGTTTTGGACCAAAATATGATCTTGCAGCAATCGGCCTATTTTGAACTGACCGCAATTGAGGTAATCGTTCCATGTGCTGGTGCCCTGACGGTGGAAGAAATTTTTGCTCTATTGCTTAATGGATATTTCTTTGGCTGTGTGGCGATAAATGTTCTGCTGTTTTCGGTGGCTCACTCGCTTATTGATTACTATTTCCAAGGCATTGCAATGGGCCTTAATTTTATGCTCAATGACAAAATCATGCCTGGAGTGCTGGGTCTAGCTTTCAAGGGACGACACTCACCACGTAAAACTCTAAAGCTGGTCTACATTTTGGTGTCCTTCACCGGCCTCAATTTAGCCACACAGTTTGGGGCCCATATCAATACCCTTTTCATCAGCCCCCCGACTCACAAGGCCATTGATACGTTCGAAGATTTGCATCGCTCCGCAGTTAAAGTTCTCATGGATGAAATGGATACCCGAAAGTTTGGCTATATCAGGGAACTTTTTGGTTCATCACTTTTAATATCGACAAATTCCAGCTTTGTGCTGGAACATAAAAATAAATTCAATCACTCTTTTGGATATCTGGTGTCCACGGCAACATGGGACCTTTTCGTCCGGCGCCAGCAATTCGATCCGCAAAACTCTTTTTGCCGAATGAAAGGATTAGAGGTTTTTCCCGGTTTAGCGCCTTTTAGTGTGGATTTGCAAGAGAACTCGCCTCACAAGGAACCCTTGGATTATCTTATCTATCGCGTTCATGAAGTGGGCCTGAAAGAAGCATGGCAAGCCAGCACATTTTTGGACCTGATGAGGCTTAAAAAGATCCCCATACATGATCAAAATCCAAGTCAAGAGGTACGGGCTTTGCAGGCAAGGGATTTATTATGGATTTGGTTGATCGTCATCATCGGTTGTGGGCTTAGTTTGTTGATGTTTTTCTTGGAGTTGTGTTTGGATAAATACTAAAATAATTATACCACTCTAAATGGAGTTTAGAGAAATTATGAAATTTTGTTGGTAAATGACTTAACATTCGAAATATAATTTATAAATGATTCATCTGGAGTTTTCTTGCATAAAATAAAACCCAAATCTGCAGCATGGTAAAATATTTTTGATTATTAACAAGTAAAAGCGTGCTAAGTTCGGCCAGGTCGAATCTTATATACCCTCCACCATGTCCATGCATTTGTCGAGTTCTTTTCCCATCTTTGTCTATGAACGGTGTAGATGTTGAGCAATCAGAAGCTCTTCAAGTTCTGGGCATGAAAATACAAAGTGATGTCCTTTGGGCTAGACATGTATTTGAAGTGTCGAAAGAAGCATTTAAATGTTTAGGCTTCCTTGAACCTTGTAAGAATTACTTCACTCCCTCTGATCTTCTTAACATCTACACCACTTTCATAAGGCCGAAAATGGTGTACAACTCACAACATCAAGGGCTGGAGCTTCAAAATCATCCCTGGAGCTGCTGGACCCTGTACAGAGCAGAGCGATGTCATTGATTGGGGACAGTGGGGTATCCAACTTTATTGCCTCTCTTCATCATCGTCGCAATGTGGGTTGTTTGGCGCTGTTCTATCGGTACTTTTATGGTGTGTGTTCGTCTGATATTCGTCTTCTTATTGCTGAAGTAAGGATGTATGTTAGGGATACCAGCCATTCCAGGAACTCACACCAGTTTGTATTTGATTGGCCAGCGGATCACACACTGTTATAGAGAGAATTTTTATTTCGCTCGAACCGTTCGTATGTGACATCGACAGTCGGCTAATGTTTTTTCCCATTCACTTTGACATCCAAAGATTTGAGACAAATGTCAATAAACACAACTGGCCTGTAACCTATAACCTGTAAGAAGTATTTGTGCAAAATTTCAAGAGGCTAGCTGTACTCCTTCTAAAGTTAGCGTGCTTTCGACAGACAGACTGACGGACGGACAGACATGGCAACATCGACATAAAATGTCATGACGATCAAGAGTACATAAAATTTATTGGGTCCGAGACGAATATTTCGAGGAGTTACAAACAGAGGGTGGAGGGTATAAAAATTGCGGCTTGTAAGGGACCAAGAACCGATCTCCCGATTTGACGGGAGATCGGTTTATAAGGGAGCTATGTCAGGTTATAGATCGATTTGAAGCGTACTTGTCAAGGTTGTTTGAAGTCACAACTGAACACCATGTGCAATAAGTCAGCCATATCAGACAAAAATTGCGGCTTCCAGGGGCTTAAGTAGTCAAATCGGGAGATCGGTTTATATAGGAGCTATATTCAAATCTGAACCGATATTGCCCATTTGCAATCCCCTACGACCTACACCAATAGCTAGTAGCTGTGCAAAATTTCAAGCGGCTAGTTTTAGGCATTCGACCGATATCGTCATTTCGACAGACGGACGGACATGGCTAGATCGGCTCAGAATGTCGAGGGGGTCAAGAATATATGCTCTGTATGGGGTCTTAGATCAATATTTCGAGGTGTTAAAAACGGAATGACTAGTTTGGTATACCCCCATCCTATGGAGGTGGGTATAACAAGTAAAATCGCATTAAGTTCGGACGGGACGAACTATGGATTCTAGAGAGTAACATGCTATTAGGAGAATAGTTTTTCGCAAATCCAACACCCTCAAGTATTTTCCTTTTGATCCCAATTAGGAAACTATAAAATATCATAGCGCTCAGTTAACGACAACCCTTGCCGACACACATTTGGATGGGATGTGAGAAAAGTGGAAATAAGTCTGCCATTTTCGAACGGACAAAAACATCTGCATGACATTTTATATGGCTATAGTTGAGGTGGCAACCTGCTTTTGTGTCAAATGGGCCCCAATGGCCTAGAACGCCCGAGGGTCCATTGTAGGGCTTTAAAAATTGGTCCCCTCGGCCCTATAAAATATTGGTCGGGCTGGCAAAAGCGCATAGTCCAGTTTAAATAAATTTGCTAGAAAGTGCTAAAAAAAACCCTATAAAAAAATATGCAAATGAAAGCTGACAAAATTTACTATAAATTTACGATTATCAACAAAAAGCCAATTTTTGGCATTTTATCGTAAAACAAGTAAAAAGACGGTAAATTCGGCCAGGCCGAACCTTGGACACTCAATATCTCGGATTTCAGCGAAATCACATTATAAATGAGCCTTTTATGGGGCCAATACTTTAAATCGAAAGATCGGTCTATATGACAGTCATATTCAAATCTTAACCGATCTGGGCCAAACTAAAGAGAGGTGTCGAAGGGCCTAACACAACTCACTGTCACAAATTTCGACAAAATCGGACAATAAATGCGTCTTTCATGGGCCCAAGACCTTAAATCGATAGATCGGTATATAGGGCAGTTGACTCCAAATTGTGACCGCTCCAAGCGGTATTGAAGAAGAATATCGATTGGCATAAGCCCACTCACTGTCCCAAATTTCAGCAAAATCTGATAATAAATGTGACTTATACCTTAAATCGGCGGATCGGTCCATATGGCAGCTATATGGAAAGTTTGGACCGATCTAGGCCAAATTATATAAATATGTCGAAGAGCCCAATACAACAGCAAATGCAAATTTTCCCATGAACATTCCATTAAGGAATAGGGGGAAACTTCTCTCATATCAATGAAAGCTGTCCGATTCAAGTTTTAAGCTCAATGATAAAGGACCTCCATTTTATAGCCGAGTCCGAACGGTCTGCCGCAGTGCGACATCTCTTTGTGAAGAAGTTTTTACATAGCTGCCATACCAAATGGTACAGTACCTCTCAAATGTCGCCAGCATTAGGAGGGGATAATCACCGCTGAAAATTTTCACGATGTTCTCGCCAGGATTAGAACTCAGGCGATCAGCCTCATAGGCGGATATGCTAACCTCTGCGCTACAATGGTCTCTACAACTCATTGTCCCAAATTTCGGCGAAAACGGACAATAAATGAGTACTCGAGTAGAGTAGAGGTAGAGTAGAGGTAGAGTAGAGGTAGAGTAGAGGTAGAGTAGAGGTAGAGTAGAGGTAGAGTAGAGGTAGAGTAGAGGTAGAGTAGAGGTAAAGTAGAGGTAGAGTAGAGGTAGAGTAGAGGTAGAGTAGAGGTAGAGTAGAGGTAGAGTAGAGGTAGAGTAGAGGTAGAGTAGAGGTAGAGTAGAGGTAGAGTAGAGGTAGAGTAGAGGTAGAGTAGAGGTAGAGTAGAGGTAGAGTAGAGGTAGAGTAGAGGTAGAGTAGAGGTAGAGTAGAGTAGAGTAGAGGTAGAGTAGAGGTAGAGGTAGAGTAGAGGTAGAGTAGAGGTAGAGTAGAGGTAGAGTAGAGGTAGAGTAGAGGTAGAGTAGAGGTAGAGTAGAGGTAGAGTTGAGGAAGAGTAGAGGTAGAGTAGAGGTAGAGTAGAGGTAGAGTAGGGGTAGAGTAGAGGTAGAGTAGAGGTAGAGTAGAGGTAGAGTAGAGGTAGAGTAGAGGTAGAGTAGAGGTAGAGTAGAAGTAGAGTAGAGGTAGAGTAGAGGTAGAATAGAGGTAGAGTAGAGGTAGAATAGAGGTAGAGTAGATGTAGAGTAGAGGTAGAGTAGAGGTAGAGTAGAGGTAGAGTAGATGTAGAGTAGAGGAAGAGTAGAGTAGAGTAGAGTAGAGTAGAGTAGAGTAGAGTAGAGTAGAGTAGAGTAGAGTAGAGTAGAGTAGAGTAGAGTAGAGTAGAGTAGAGTAGAGTAGAGTAGAGTAGAGTAGAGTAGAGTAGAGGTAGAGTAGAGGTAGAGGTAGAGTAGAGGTAGAGTAGAGGTAGAGTAGAGGTAGAGTAGAGGTAGAGTAGAGGTAGAGTAGAGGTAGAGTAGAGGTAGAGTTGAGGAAGAGTAGAGGTAGAGTAGAGGTAGAGTAGAGGTAGAGTAGGGGTAGAGTAGAGGTAGAGTAGAGGTAGAGTAGAGGTAGAGTAGAGGTAGAGTAGAGGTAGAGTAGAGGTAGAGTAGAAGTAGAGTAGAGGTAGAGTAGAGGTAGAGTAGAGGTAGAGTAGAGGTAGAGTAGAGGTAGAGTAGAGGTAGAGTAGAGTAGAGTAGAGGTAGAGTAGAGGTAGAGGTAGAGTAGAGTAGAGTAGAGTAGAGTAGAGTAGAGTAGAGTAGAGTAGAGTAGAGTAGAGTAGAGTAGAGTAGAGTAGAGTAGAGTAGAGTAGAGTAGAGTAGAGTAGAGTAGAGTAGAGTAGAGTAGAGTAGAGTAGAGTAGAGTAGAGTAGAGTAGAGTAGAGTAGAGTAGAGTAGAGTAGAGTAGAGTAGAGTAGAGTAGAGTAGAGTAGAGTAGAGTAGAGTAGAGTAGAGTAGAGTAGAGTAGAGTAGAGTAGAGTAGAGTAGAGTAGAGTAGAGTAGAGTAGAGTAGAGTAGAGTAGAGTAGAGTAGAGTAGAGTAGAGTAGAGTAGAGTAGAGTAGAGTAGAGTAGAGTAGAGTAGAGTAGAGTAGAGTAGAGTAGAGTAGAGTAGAGTAGAGTAGAGTAGAGTAGAGTAGAGTAGAGTAGAGTAGAGTAGAGTAGAGTAGAGTAGAGTAGAGTAGAGTAGAGTAGAGTAGAGTAGAGTAGAGTAGAGTAGAGTAGAGTAGAGTAGAGTAGAGTAGAGTAGAGTAGAGTAGAGTAGAGTAGAGTAGAGTAGAGTAGAGTAGAGTAGAGTAGAGTAGAGTAGAGTAGAGTAGAGTAGAGTAGAGTAGAGTAGAGTAGAGTAGAGTAGAGTAGAGTAGAGTAGAGTAGAGTAGAGTAGAGTAGAGTAGAGTAGAGTAGAGTAGAGTAGAGTAGAGTAGAGTAGAGTAGAGTAGAGTAGAGTAGAGTAGAGTAGAGTAGAGTAGAGTAGAGTAGAGTAGAGTAGAGTAGAGTAGAGTAGAGTAGAGTAGAGTAGAGTAGAGTAGAGTAGAGTAGAGTAGAGTAGAGTAGAGTAGAGTAGAGTAGAGTAGAGTAGAGTAGAGTAGAGTAGAGTAGAGTAGAGTAGAGTAGAGTAGAGTAGAGTAGAGTAGAGTAGAGTAGAGTAGAGTAGAGTAGAGTAGAGTAGAGTAGAGTAGAGTAGAGTAGAGTAGAGTAGAGTAGAGTAGAGTAGAGTAGAGTAGAGTAGAGTAGAGTAGAGTAGAGTAGAGTAGAGTAGAGTAGAGTAGAGTAGAGTAGAGTAGAGTAGAGTAGAGTAGAGTAGAGTAGAGTAGAGTAGAGTAGAGTAGAGTAGAGTAGAGTAGAGTAGAGTAGAGTAGAGTAGAGTAGAGTAGAGTAGAGTAGAGTAGAGTAGAGTAGAGTAGAGTAGAGTAGAGTAGAGTAGAGTAGAGTAGAGTAGAGTAGAGTAGAGTAGAGTAGAGTAGAGTAGAGTAGAGTAGAGTAGAGTAGAGTAGAGTAGAGTAGAGTAGAGTAGAGTAGAGTAGAGTAGAGTAGAGTAGAGTAGAGTAGAGTAGAGTAGAGTAGAGTAGAGTAGAGTAGAGAGTAGAGTAGAGTAGAGTAGAGTAGAGTAGAGTAGAGTAGAGTAGAGTAGAGTAGAGTAGAGTAGAGTAGAGTAGAGTAGAGTAGAGAGTAGAGTAGAGTAGAGTAGAGTAGAGTAGAGTAGAGTAGAGTAGAGTAGAGTAGAGTAGAGTAGAGTAGAGTAGAGTAGAGTAGAGTAGAGTAGAGTAGAGTAGAGTAGAGTAGAGTAGAGTAGAGTAGAGTAGAGTAGAGTAGAGTAGAGTAGAGTAGAGTAGAGTAGAGTAGAGTAGAGTAGAGTAGAGTAGAGTAGAGTAGAGGTAGAGTAGAGGTAGAGTAGAGGTAGAGTAGAGGTAGAGTAGAGGTAGAGTAGAGGTAGAGTAGAGGTAGAGTAGAGGTAGAGTAGAGGTAGAGTAGAGGTAGAGTAGAGTAAGAGTAGAGTAAGAGTAGAGGTAGAGTAGAGGTAGAGTAGAGGTAGAGTAGAGGTAGAGTAGAGGTAGAGTAGAGGTAGAGTAGAGGTGCAGTAGAGGTAGAGTAGAGGTAGAGTAGAGGTAGAGTAGAGGTGGAGTAGAGGTAGAGTAGAGGTAGAGTAGATGTAGAGTAGAGGTAGAGTAGATGTAGAGTAGAGGTAGATTAGGGGTAGAGTAGAGTAGAGTAGATAAGGGTGGAGTAGAGTATGTGTCCGTCTGTCAGTTAAAGTCCAGATACAATCTTTAAAAATATAGATGTTGAGCTGAAACTTTGCACATGTTTTTGTTTTCTTCATAAGCAGGTTAAGTTTGAAGATGGGCTATATCGGACTATATTTTGATAAAGCCCCCATATAGACCGATCCGCCGATGTAGGGTCATAGGCCAATCAAAGCCACATTTATTATCCGATTTTGGCAAAATTTGGGACAGTGAGTTGTGTTGGGTCCTTCGACATCCTAAGCCCCTTGACATACTTCTGCTATTTGGCACCGATCAGATCGGATTTGGATATAGCTGCCATATAGACCGATCCCTCGATTTTAGGTTTTTGAGCCCATAAAAGCCACATTTATTAGCCAATTTTGCTAAAATTTGGAACAGTGAGTTATATTAGTCCAATCGACAAACCCTCTTCAATTTGGCCCAGATCGGTCCAGATATGAAAATAGCTGCCGTATAGACCGATCTCTCGATTCAAGTTCTTGGGCCCATAAAAGGCGCATTTAGTATTCAATTTTGCTAAAATTTGGGGCAGTGAGTTGTGCTAAGCCCTTTGATATCTTTCTTTAATTTGGCCCAGATTGGTTAAGATTTGAATATATCTGCTATATAGACCGATCTCTAGATTTAAGATTTTGGGTCCATAAAAGGCGCATATATTGTCCGATATCGCCGATATTTGGGACAGTGAGTTGACTTGCACCGTTCGACATCCATGTTCAATTTGGCCCAGGTCGGTTCAGATTTGGATATAGCCGCCATATAAACCGATCTCTCGATATAAGGTTTTGGGCCCATAAAAGGCGCATTCATTGTGCGTTGTCGCCGAAATTTATGCCAGTGAGTTATTTTAGGCCCCTCGACAACATCCTACAATATGGCTTAGATTGGCCCATGTTTGGATATATCTATTGGATTGCCCAAAAAGTAATTGCGGATTTTTCATATAGTCGGCGTTGACAAATTTTTTCACAGCTTGTGACTCTGTAATTGCATTCTTTCTTCTGTCAGTTATCAGCTGTTACTTTTAGCTTGCTTTAGAAAAAAAGTGTAAAAAAGTGTATTTAATTAAAGTTCATTCTAAGTTTTATTAAAAATCCATTTACTTTCTTTTAAAAAATCCGCAATTACTTTTTGGGCAACCCAATATTATATAGACCGATCTCTCAATTTAAGGTTTTGGACCCATAAAAGGTGCATTTATTGTCCGATTTTGCTGAAATTTAAGACAGTGAGTTGCGATGGGCTTCTTGAAATCATTCTTCAATTTGGCTCAGATCGGTTCAGATTTTGATATAGCTGCCATATAAACCGATCTCTTAGATATAAGGTTTTGGGCCCATAAAAGGCGCATTTATTGTCAGATTTCGCCGAAATTTTGAACAGTGATTTGCGTTAGGTTCATCAGCAAAATTCTGCAATTTGGCTCACATCGGTCTAGATTTGGATATAGCTGCCATATAGACCGATCTTGTCCGATTTCGCCGACATAAGGGACAATAAATTGTGTTAAGCTCTTCATCAGCCCTCTTCAATTTGGCCCAGATCGGTTCAGATTTTGATATAGCTGCCATATAGACCGATCTTTCGATTTAAGGTTTAGGGCCTATAAAAGACGCATTTAATATCCGATATCGCCGAAATTTGGGACAGTGAGTTGAGTTGAGCCTTTCGATATCCTTCTTCAATTTCGCTCAGATCGGTTCAGATTTTGATATAGCTGCTCATTTATTGTCCGATTTTGTGGAAATTTTGGACAGTGATTTGCGTTAGGTTCTTCAGCAACATTCTCCAATTTAGCCTAGATCGGTCTAGATTTGGATATAGTTGCCATATAAACCGATCAGCCGATTGAAGGTATTGGGACTATAAAAGGCACATTTATTGTCCGATTTCGCCGACATTAGGGACAATAAGTTGTGTTAAGCTCTTCGTCAGCCCTCTTCAATTTGGCCCAGATCGGTTCAGATTTTGATATAGCTGCCATATAGACCGATCCGCCGATTTAAGGTTTTGGGCCTATAAAAGACGCATTTATTGTCCAAAAACAAAATTGAACAATGATTTGTACTTATTAGACCACTCAATGTCAGTGCCGAATTTGGTCCACATTGGACTATACTTCGATGTCGCTGCTATTGGGGCATAACTTTTTTAGGTTTTTCACCGGATTATGGTGAAAGGTGGTTTACATATATACCCGAGGTGGTGGGTATCCAAAGTTCGTCCCGGCCGATCTTTATGCCTTTTTACTTGGTATCAGATATGTCAATATTTCGATAGGTATGAAAATTTAAAGTCTGACTAGATTTGGAAATAAGTTTAATATATTAAAAGAAGCTGGTATACTAGGCGGTGTAGGTTATTATATAGTCAGCCCCGCCCGACTTTTGCCTTGCCTTACTGGTTCTATTTGTAATAGAAATATATAACCCTAAGGTCTGCAGTCGGACAATATCCGATTGCATCAAAACACTTTATTTTCAGCACTTGTGTATTAATTTTTCCAGTTAATAACTTTTTCCAAAAGTTTCTTTCTCTGTGTTACAGGTTTCCTTTTCTTAACAGTTTGTTAAGCGTTTGTCATAACACGTCTTAGGTATTTAGCTTGACACTAGAATTAAGTATTTTGTTAGGAATTTGTTATGGTATAAAATATTTAAAGACCTTTAAAACTTAAACTCCCTCCTTCTTAATGAACAACAAAGGGACAAAGTAAGCTCCACTTGTTTAGAAACTTTACGTTGTTGTATGAAAACTTTTAAAATTTCCCAAAGTTATACATGTTTTGACTTTGTCAACATTTTTAAAAGCTTTAAAAATGCTAATGGCACTTTTAGGATCGCTGTGAGAATCTATATTCGGTTGAGCTGTTAAAAAACAATTAGCTAAGATATGATGAATTGTCGTATTCATATTTGAATAAAATGGAAGATTTTGAAATATTTAATGAATCCTGCGCATAGAATTAAAACAATAAAACAATAAATAAAATTTTTATCTTACACATTTTATCGATATTACAAACAATAAGCTCCGATTACGAGTGCGGCAGACTTATAGTCTTTTGCTTCAGTAATTTCATAATGTACCCAATATGATCTAAGTGAGTCTAATTCCATACAGTCAATGTAACCTAACCTTTACTAAACTTTAAATTACGCAATGCGTGGCACATGTGTGGAGTGTGCCAAAAACCAAGACAACCCGTGCCAACATAAGGTCCACAGTTTGTCGAGTGCTTTTAAAGGAACCTAATTGATTATTTTAGGTCCCTTAACATGAAGCTGTTATAGATAGGAAACATATACACGCTTCGGCTGGGCGGAATCGAGTTCTATCACTTTTTAGGCAAACAAATAATATTGAATAAGAACTGTTATGCTATTGGAGCTTTATCGAGTTATAGTCCGATTCGGACCCTAAATGAATACTGAACATTGTAGAAGTCATTGTGTAATATTTCAGTTCATTCGGATTAGAATTGCGCCTTGCAGGGGCTCAAAAAGCAAAATCGGGAGATAGGTTTATATGGGAGCTGTATCAAGCTATTGATCGATTCAGACTATATTAGACACGTATGTTGAAGGTCATGAGAGAAGTCGATGTACAAAATTTCTTCCAAATCAGATGAAAATTGCGCCCCCTAGAGGCTCAAGAAGTCAAGATCCCAGATCGGTTTATATGGCAGGTTATGTTCCGATTTGCACCATACTTAATACATTTATTGGAAGACATAACAAAACACCTCATGCAAAATTTGAGTCCAACCGGACGAGAATTGCTTGCTCTATTGGCTCAAGAAGTCAAGATCCCAGATCGGCTATACGGCTATATATATAAACACTACGTGCAAAATTTCAGTCAAATCGGAGGAGAATTGCGCCCTCTACAGGCTCGAGAAGTCAAGACCCAAGATCGGTTTATATGGCAGCTATATCAAAACATGAACCGATTTGAACCATATTTTACGCAGTAATTGGAAGTGATACCAAACTAATACGTGCAAAATTTCAAACAAATCGGATAAAAATTGCGCCCTCTAGAGGCTCAAGTATTCAAGACCCAAGATCGGTTTATATAGCAGCTATATCAAAACATGAACCGATTTGGCCCATTTACAATACCAACCGACCTACACTAATAAAAAGTATTCGTGCAAAATTTCAAGCAGATAGCTGTGAAACTCTTTCGAAAGTTAGCGTGCTTTCGACAGACAGACGGACGGATGGACGGACATGGCTACATCGACTTAAAATGACATGACGATCAAGAATATCTATACTTTTTGGGGTCTCAGACGCATATTTCGAGGTGTTACAAACAGAATGACGAAATTAGTATACCACCATCCTATGGAGGAGCGTATAAAAACTAGTAAAAAGGCGTTAAGTTCGGTCGGGCCGAACTTTGGATATCCACCATTTCGGCTATGTATGTAAACCGCCTTTTGCATAGTCCGGAGAAAATTCATAATTTATGCTCCCATAAGAGATATAACGAAATATGGTCCGATTTGGACCAAATTCGGCACGGTAATTGAATAGTCTAATATATACAAGTCACTGTTCAATTTTGTAGAATATTTATTTTTATACCCACCACCAAAGGATGGGGGTATATTTATTTTGTCATTCCATTTGCAACACATCGAAATATCCATTTCCGACCCTATAAAGTATACATATTTTTGATCAGCGTAAAAGTCTAAGACGATCTAGACATGTCCGTCCGTCTGTCTATTGAAATCACGCTGAGCTGAAACTTTGCACAGATGCTTTTTTTTTTGCCCATTAGTAGGTTAAGTTCGAAGATGGGCTATATCGGACTATATCTTGATATAGCCCTCATATAGACTGATCCAACGATTTAGGGTCTTAGGCCCATAAAAGCCACATTTATTATCCGATTTGCTGAAATTTGGAACAATGAGTTGTGCTACGCCCCTCGACATCCTTCGTCAATTTGGCTGAGATCGGTTCAGATTTGGATATAGCTGCTATATAGACCGATCCTCCGATTTGGGGTCTTAAGCCCATAAAAGCCACGTTTATTATCCGATTTTGCTGAAATTTGGGACGGTGAGTTGTGCTACGCCCCTCGACATCCTTCGTCAATTTGGCTGAGATCGGTTCAGATTTGGATATAGCTGCTATATAGACCGATCCTCCGATTTAGGGTCTTAGGCCCATAAAAGCCATATTTATTATCTGATTTTGCTGAAATTTGGGACAGTGAGTTGTGCTACGCCCCTCGACATCCTTCGTCAATTTGGCTGAGATCGGTTCAGATTTGGATATAGCTGCTATATAGACCGATCCTCCGATTTAGGGTCTTAGGCCCATAAAAGCCACGTTTATTATCCGATTTTGCTGAAATTTGGGACAGTGAGTTGTGCTACGCCCCTCGACATCCTTCGTCAATTTGGCTGAGATCGGTTCAGATTTGGATATAGCTGCTATATAGACCGATCCTTCGATTTAGGGTCTTAGGCCCATAAAAGCCATATTTATTATCTGATTTTGCTGAAATTGGGGACAGTGAGTTGTGTTCGATATACTTATTCCATTTGGTCCAGATCGGTTCAGATTTGGATATAGCTGCTATATAGACCGATCTCTCGATTTAGGGACTTCGGCCCATAAAATCCACATTTATTATCCGATTTTGGTGAAATTTGGAACAGTGAGTTATATTAGGCCCTTCAACATCCTTCGTCAATTTAACCCAGATCGGTCCAGATTTGGTTATAGCTGCCATATAGACCGATCCTCCGATTTAGGGTCGTAGGCCCATAAAAGCCACATTTATTATCCGATTTTGCTGAAATTTGGGAAAGTGAATTGTGTTACGACCCTCGACATCCTTCGTCAATTTGAGTTGTGAGTTGTGTTTAGGCCTTCGACACCCTTCGTCAAGTTGGCCCTGACCGGATCAGATTTGGATATAGCTGCCATATAGATAGATCCCTCGATTTAAGGTTTTGAGCCCATAAAAGGCGCAATTATTGTCCGATGTCGCCGAAATGTTTGACAGTGAGTTGTGTTAGGCCCTTTGATATACTTGTTCAATTTGGCCCAGATCGGTTCAGATTTGGATATAGCTGCTATATAGACCGATCTCTCGATTTAAGGACTTCGGCCCATAAAATCCACATTTATTATCCGATTTTGGTGAAATTTGGAACAGTGAGTTGTATTAGGCCCTTCAACATCCTTCGTCAATTTAACCCAGATCGGTCCAGATTTGGTTATAGCTGCCATATAGACCGATCCTCCGATGTAGGGTCTAAGTCCCATAAAAGCCACATTTATTATCCGATTTTGCTGAAATTTGGGAAAGTGAATTGTGTTACGACCCTCGACATCCTTCGTCAATTTGAGTTGTGAGTTGTGTTTAGGCCTTCGACACCCTTCGTCAAGTTGGCCCTGACCGGATCAGATTTGGATATAGCTGCCATATAGACTGATCCCTCGATTTAAGGTTTTGAGCCCATAAAAGGCGCAATTATTGTCCGATGTCGCCGAAATGTGGGACAGTGAGTTGTGTTAGGCCCTTTGATATACTTACTTAATTTGGCCCAGATCGGTTCAGATTTGGATATAGCTGCCATATAGACCGATCCTTCGATTTAGGGTCTTAGACCCATAAAAGCCACATTTATTATCCGATTTTGCTGAAATTTGGGACAGTGAGTTGTGTTTAGGCTATCGACACCCTTCGTCAAGTTGGCCCTGACCGGATCAGATTTGATTATAGCTGCCATATAGACCGATCCCCCGATTTAAGGTTTTGAGCCCATAAAAGGCGCATTTATTGTCCGATGTCGCCGAAATGTGGGACAGTGGGTTGTGTTAGGCCCTGTGATATACTTTTTTAATTTGGCCCAGATCGGTTCAGATTTGGATATAGCTGCCATATAGACCGATCCTTCGATTTAGGGTCTTAGGCCCATAAAAGCCACATTTTTTGTCCGATGTCGCCGAAATTTGGGACAGTGAGTTACGTTAAACCCCTTGATATACTTCTGTATTATGGTCCAAATCCGTCCACATTTCGATATAGCTGCCATGTAGATCGATATCTCGATTTATAGTCTTGGCCCCATAAAAGGCGCATTTATAATTCGATGTCACTGAAATTTGACACAGTGGCTTATGTTTGGCTCTTCGTATATGGTTCATATCGGTTTATTTTTAGATATTGCTACAAAAAATACCAATATTTTGTTATACACAATTGAACAATGAGTCGTACTTATTAGTATTTGGTCCAAATGGGAACATATTTCGATATAACTGCTATGGGACATAAGGTATGCAATATTCATAGAATTTTTATGAAATGTGGTTTACATATATATCCGAGGTGGTGGGTATCTAAAGTTCGGCCCGGCCGAACTTAGCACGCTTTTACTTGTTTTAGTTCGAAGTTTCATGTATCTCTTATTTTTGTATTCGATGTTATCATTAGTCTTTTGATTGGATTTCCGAATATCCTTTAAACAATACATTTACTAAATCAA
>NC_081554.1:182735542-182738042 GCF_963082655.1 Stomoxys calcitrans | reverse complement strand
TTAAGTGTTGCTAACCCAAAAGGAGACGGAAGGCAAGTGAAAATCTTGTCTGCTTCAGATACATGTTGTATAGAAAACTTTGCAGAATATCAATATCCGCTTTTGTGTATCAAAGTTCATTAGATTTTTATGCAACAGAAAAGAAGTTTACGCTAGGGAACTAAGAAATTTGTCAAAACCATTAAAATGTGGAACAAAGAATGATACTACCGATGCTAGGGGTGTTTTCTGCTAACCATCACTGTAGTATGGTGGAAGGAGCATATTTTCATACTCATAGCCATATTTATTTTCAGTTTGCTTAACATGAAATATTCGTTAAGGAAGCTTAGAAAGATATTTGAAAGACCTGCATTTCTAAGGCTATCCAGCCAAGTCGGTACTTAAGTTGCTCCTCTACATAATTGAAGCTATTAAACTGAAGCTTAAAGATTTTGAGCCTCCTTTTTTCCCCCCACATTCCCTATTAAAGCATAAACCAACTCAATTGCTTACTAATATCGGTTTCTTTCTTTTATTTTTGCAAAAATTGCAAACAAAAATTGAATTCCATGCTTTTTAATTGAAATTTCGAAATAGAGTTGAGCAAAGCAAATATCAACTTGCCAAATCCAATATGCATAGCACCAAACATTTTGTGGGCTATCATACTGCGTTCACAATCTCTATCCAGCTGTTAACAATTTACCAAACATCATTGCTTTCGGTATTGTCGATGATTTTTCTTTTGATGGCAAATTTTTGCAAAAGGAAAATGGAAACATTTCAACTAAACAAGCATCCTGGTTTACTTTTTAATTGAATGTCCCACCGAGTGTCAGAGTTTCAAACACATTTTTAGCCATTATAGAATGTGTGGAAAATTTAGAGCATATTTTCCGAGTTTTAACATCGTTCAGGAGACGTGCGTTATAAATGTCAACATAAATTAAAAAGTCTCCAAAAAAAGAGCACGGAATTTAATTGTAGGCTTTGGCTACAATAAACATCAGGTAAGTGATGTGTTTACGTGCAAGAATTCCAATTAGCGGATATTCTAGACAGTTTCCGGCTTCCAAGGCATTTGAAGTGCTTGTTATACATTGCAGAATGGTAATAAGGAAAACAGGTAAAAGCGTGCTAAGTTCGGCCGGGCCGAATCTTATATACCCTCCACCATGGATGGCATTTGTCGAGTTCTTTTCCCGGCATCTCTTCTTAGGCAAAAAAGGATATAAGAAAAAATTTGCTCTGCTAATAGAGCGATATCAAGATATGGTCCGGTTTGGACCACAATTAAATTATATGTTGGAGACCTGTGTAAAATGTCAGCAAATTCGATTAAGAATTGCGGCCTTTGGGGGCTCAAAAAGTAAAATAGAGAGATCGATTTATATGGGAGCTGTAGTTGTTGAATATCATAACAAAACACGTAATGCAAAATTTCATTCCCATCGAATAAGAATTGCGCCCTCTAGAGGCTAAAGAAGTCAAGACACAAGATCGGTTTATATGGCAGCTATATCAGGTTATAAACCGATTTGAACCATACTTGGCTCAGTTGTTGGATATCATAACAAAACACCCCGTGCAAAATTTCATTCCAATCGGATAAAAATTTCACCCTCTAGAGGCTAAAGAAGTCAAGACCCAAAATCGGTTTATATGGCAGCTATATCAAGTTATAGACCGATTTGAACTCTACTTGGCAAAGTTGTTGGAAATGAGAACAAAATACTTCTTGCAAAAATTCATTCAAATCGGATAAAGAATTGCGCTCTCTAGAGGCTAAAGAAGTCAAGACCCAAGATCGTTTTATATGGCAGCTATATCAGGTTATGGACCGATTTGAACCATACTTGGCACAGTTGTTGGATATCATAACAAAACACGTCGTGCAAAATTTGATTCCAATCGGATAAGAATTGTGCAGTCTAGAGGATCAAGGAGTCAAGACCCACGATCGGTTTATATGGCAGCTATATCAGGTTCTTGAACGATTTGAACGGTAATTGACACAGCGGTTGAAAGTCGTAAAAGAACACCAAGTGCAAAATTTTAGCCAAATTGGACACAAATTGTGTCTAGTAAGGGCTCAAGAAATCAAATCGAGAGATCGGTTTATAAGGGAGCTATATCAGGTTATACACTGATTTAGACCGTATTTAACACAGTTGTTGAAAGTCGTAACAGAACACCACATGCAAAATTTCAGCAAATCGGACACAAAATGCGCCTTGTAAGGTCTCAAGAATTCAAATGGCACCGGTCGGTTGCCATGTGGCCCTTTCGATCCCTCGGGTAAAGGGCCTTTGCCACCCCACGGCACCAGTCCACAAATTCATTCTAGTGGTCATCGTAGGAGGCGTGCATCCTACCAACAAGCTCGCAGGCGAGCTCTTGTTTTTGTTACGCTAAATGCTCGACCTTTGCCATCCTGCAACTCACTGCACCAGTCCACGATTCATTCGTCTGGTCATCGTACAAGGCGTCCATCCTGCCACGATACTCGCACAGGCAA